>NW_016107562.1:1826957-1867729 GCF_001604975.1 Cebus imitator
AGGTCAGCAGGTCTAAGAGGAATTGGGAATTGGGACTACATTTAGATATGTGTCTCTTCTTTCTTTTCCATTCTAGTCTAAGAAGTGTCCCCCAAGATAATTTTGCTGTGAAGCACTGTCTCAGATTAGATCAAGACACAAGAGATTTAGCTTAGGTAAAAAAGATTTTGCGGTTCATAACTAGATGCTATGCAAAGCAACAACTCAGTTGATCGTGTGATGAATTTCGGAAAAATCAGAGGCAAACTCCAGGATGGTCTAGAGAGAAAAATCACTGCCTTGCGTATGGAAGCAGTGGAGCCATGTGTGCACCCAGGCCCGGAATCCCCACCTATTACGTTTATCAATTGGCTGATGGTTACTGAATGAAGATGAGCACATGCATTTGAATTGCGGCTCGGGCGCCTTCACGGTTAAGGAACGCCTGACGAGGCTGAGGGGTATTTAAGGGCTCCCTAGTCCTGAGGGTTGTTGAGTCACCTGTGTCAGGACAACCTCCTTCACTGGGCACACTCAGCCAACTGATAAGTACCCTTAGTGCTTGCTGAGGAGGCTATAGCAGTCTGGAGACTAGACTTCTCCTGCTTATTGACATGTGATTGATCCCATTTTGGATTGTAAAATATGCTGCTTTTATTTCTTTCTTTTTAAGAAAATATAGATAATTTCAATTTGAACCTATTAACCAGATTTAATTCATAAGAGAAAAAAATAGCTAATTTTATAATTGAAGTAAATAGTATTTAAGTATGAATTGGCTTAAGTTCTGCATAGAATGTCTGACGACTGGCAATTTATTATTGAAAGTGGTGGAGTGCTTAAGAAAAGTGTTAAAAGAACTAATGGTAATATATTAAGTAGATAACATAGGGAAGAGATTTAGATGTGAAGAGATGCAACAGAGCCTACTGAAAGCGGGCTTTCCCAGGGGAGGCTCCTGGACTTCTCTTTCTAATGGGAATGTCTGATAGACACTGTCAGGAATGTGTGCCTCTCAGCAAGATAACACAGGATTTATATTCATCTTTCAGCTATGGAACCTGTAGCTTTCTACGAGGAAGTAGCCGCCTTGATTCAAGAATATTGCTAGGGCTCAAGTCACTCAACTTCTGCTCTATTCCTTCGGTTTATCCCTTTATACCTAATTTATTTTCACATATGATTATTCTGCTTCACAGTTCAGGCTCTGGGTGTTATTTAGGATTCTTAAAAAAACTTATATTTACCTTTCATTTGAATTTTCCTATGGAAAAATAAAGTCAAGTGATACGTATTTTGTAAATAGCGTTAACATTTTGTAATACAGCACAGATTTTTCATAAAGTCAAAATATCTGATCGGGTGGCATATTTGATAAAATTCAATGAAAGCAACCAGCTGTCATTCAATGTGATTGGGGAAAGTAGGTGAAGATATTAGTCATGAAGACCAATGGGTACACTTGGGTCAAATGAGAGATCCTTGCTTTGCGAAACAGGAAGTATTGTTAATGTGTTAGGTGCCACTTTTTTGTTTTTTAGGCTTAAATATGGCTTAAGAGATTTTTCAATGTACAACTGCCGAAGCCGGTTTATTTATAGATGACACTAAAAACAGGAAAGTTATGTTACACACAATTACAATGGTACAGGAGAAGTATTGTGAACTGGAAATATTGTAGTAAGAATAAAGAGGGGAGAGTAGATTCTAGGGGTATTTAAGGTATATAAGAATGTTTTGTGGTATTTGGTTATGAGGAATGAGAAGTTGGGATAAATTATGTCATATTGTTTTAATAGACCACACAATATTTATAATTACAAGTACTATAATAAAATGTGGGACATCTTTACAGCAAGCCAAGATCAAAAATAAAATTAAAAGATTATTAAAAATCTGTGTGCATGGGAGCAAAAGAACAAGCTAAAGAATGCCAGAACATTACATACTTTGTAAAGCTAATTTCTAGCTCTCAATCCCTCTGGCTCCTTCAGACACAGTATGAGCACCATGCAACTCCTCTAGCCAGTGCCCATGTGTACATATAGATTACCCTTGAAATCTCCATTGACTATTGGCCATTTGCTCTTCAAACCAGTGGCTTTCTGCTTATTTCCGGGCTTGGAGTTTTAGTAATGAAACCTCCGGTATCATTTTCCTGTGGCATCCATTCAGCCAACTCATGCTGGATTTTCTGTTGTTCTGGTGTGCTGTTTGGTGGCAAGGACTTTCTGTTACCAAGATCCTGGTCTCTTTTCTCTTTAGTGATAGTGGAGATGATGGAAGGAGAAGAGGGGTGTGTATGTGTTTGTGTGCTATTTGTGGCTGGAATGCAGGAAGTGTTCTTTCCATTGCTTTTGGCTGAGATTCTCTCTTTTTATAGCTCTAACAGCAATGAGCATAAGAGAGAGAAAAAGAAAATAAATAAACAAAACTCCTAATATCTCAGTATTCTGCAGTTTTGCTGCTGAATCCACATAAATCTTTGAGAGCAAGATTTCAGCTTTTAGTAGAGTCCAGAAACAGTGTTGCTAAATAATTATCTTATTTGTGCTAAATAAATCTTATTTCTCTTACAACAATGAGCATGAGAGAGAGCAAAAGAAAAGAAACTGCCTAATATCTCAGTATTCAGAGATTTTGCTGCCAAATCCACATAAATCTTTGAGAGCAAGATATTTTTCTAAAAAATCATGTTTTCAATTTCAGCCTTTAGCACAGTATAAAAACAGTGTTGCTGAATAAATATCTTATTTGTCCAAAGATAAATGAGATCCTCCATTAAAAAATCTTAAGAAAGGATCCCCTGTAACTAAGCCCTTAAATATATATCAGACTACTTTTTTGAAATAAGATGTTCTATTTATAAGAAAAATATTAGCATAAAACTATTTCGGTTAATGCCGGTTTTTGATGCATAGCAAGATCATTGAACAGAAAAACTAGAAAAGGAGGCAAACAGATTTAATAGACATTTTATATCTAGGCATATGGTCTCAGGATTGCAAATATGAAATGTCATTGTAATCCGTTAAAGGCCACTGGAAAAAAGAAATCCTGTTTGTTAAATTTTGGAGTTCATAACTATAAAAAGTAGGGTCCACTCCCCCTGTGTTATAAAAGGTGGAACTTAGGTTAAAGTTTCCAGTGAGCACTACACATGTTATATTAGTCAGCTACTGCTTGTGATAATGCTGCATAAAAATATAGACCCCGATGGTGAACAGTATCAAGGCTTTGTTTTTCACGTTCACGTGTCTGTGCATTGGATGGGGTGCCTTTGGCTTCAGACTTCAGGCTGTGTGGAGATCTGCTCTGTCAGTCTCCTCATTCTCCTGGGATCAAGGAGGAGAAACCCAGAACAAGCAGACTTCTGTAGAAAGCCCACCCCTGCCAGCAGATTTAAAATCTCCTCTTGCTTCAGGTCCGCTAACATTCTATTGATCAATGCAAATAAAAAACTGAGCCCAGAGCTAATGGAGAGGTGGAATATGGTTCTCTCATGAAGAAAGGGGAACCATGATAACAGAAGAGAGAGAAGAAGAAAGGAATAATCACTAGTTGATAACATAAACTCTAAATGTTTTTGCCTAAAACATTTCACTTGAAAGTTAAAGCTAATGTCAAAGAAACGTGAACTTTTAACAAAATTACATTATGACTTGTTAGTAAGAACAATTTTATTCCCAAATCAACATAATATTTAATACACTATACAGATTTTAAATGTATTTATACATTTATAATTTTTAAAAGTTCAAAAATTAATATATAATGCTTTTTGATAATTTTCTTAACATATCTAGTTAAACGGTTATGATGGTAAAACTCTAAAATGTAGTGGGTTATATAAAATGAAATGTATTAAATTAACACATAACGTTCCAGGGTGATTGGCCCAAGTCAGCAGAAGTAGAATAGTATTCCCACAATTATTCAGAAACCTGGGGTCATGGAGGCTCTGCCACCCTCCAGGTCATTGTGGTTTTCCCCATCCAGCCTAGAAGGCCTAGGAATGGTTCACATCACTTAAACTTTCAATCCATAGAAATATCTGATAGCAATGCAGTCCAAATGTGCACCTAGGGAAAAAAAGGGCAGGCTTACAGCTTAGTAGTCCCTGTAAAAATTGCTAAAAGTCAATAAACTCCAGTTATTTAAAAATATTTGACTCTTCTAGTTGGGAATATGGTGGAAAACTTTTTAACAGGAATTGCTTTATGTTGGGGTATGTATAGTATCTGTCAAATGAATAAAATATAATTATGTTAAAGAAAAAACACTATCAATCAATTTCTTTGACAATAATAATCTAAAATTGTGAGAAAGAAACAAGGAAAAGTAAAAAGGAACAAGCTTCCTTAAGAAAATCTATAGTTTTTACTTTTTTAGGCACATTGCCTTGAACATGATATATGATGGCAAATGTTTGTTGAATGGATTGGATTTCTTTAATAGAAACACAGTGACTTGATAACACATCAAACATTTTTAAAATAAAAAGAGAAAGTCTGACCCGATGCAGTTGCAAGCTAAGATTGCTGTGGCAAAGTATTTCAGCATGAAAAGAAACCTAAATCATTAGAAAACCTCTCTTCCTTTCCTTTCCTTTTATTTTTTTAACCTTTAAAAAAATATAAAAACCAATGACAATTTATCTCAGGACATTGCAAATACTCTTTAATTACTTACGTTTCAATTATGACTGATTACACGGGCTTTTTTTTCCTACGAAATCTGGGACGTTTATACTGTTTCTTTCATGTAGGTTTAAATTTTGGTACACTATGATATTTGGTAATGACAAGCTCTTGAATGACGCTCTAGTTCTAAACAAATTGAAATAAATAATGTTTTTATGTCTCAGACACTTCAAAATATGTGTCCAGATTTAACTGACATAAATAAAATGGTATGTTTTCTAAAACTGTGTAACATATCAAACTTCTATTCATGGCGAGGAAGCAGTGCTTCAGTTTCAAATAGAAGAGGGCAACCATCTTTTTTTCTAACTTAGTTGCTTTAATTTTACTGTGAAACAAGAAGGTTTAAACTATTTTTCCCAAATGTAGCCATTCTAAAATATTCAGTGTTAGCTATGCTTTTTCTCCTCTATTTTAAAATATTGTCGCATGTAAATTCTTTCAGAAATGGAAGCGCCATCCAACAATGAAAAAAAAAAAGAGCAAAATGAGTCATGTTTTACATAGAAAGATCACAGATTTTTTCTAGCTTTAAAACAGATACAAAGTTGATATATAAATTTAATTATATAAGTATTTTCCTCCATGGAATTACCTTTGAATTAACTTTCAATATATTAAGCAGTAACTGAGCAAGAACAATTTTAAAGCAGCAAATATATTAGCATATTCAAATACACTCAAATGGGACAATTTGCAAAATGTTTATTTTCCAACACTCTTTGCTTTTTAGATATTTCATATTTCATGCATGTTTGAGCTAGAGGAAGGCAAAGAGGCATTATCTGAAACTATGAAGTGACTAATTCCAAAGGGCAGCCTACTCCTAGAAAGATGTTTACATTCCTCAAGAATTGTGCAGCCATAATGGAATCAAGAACAGAATAATTTCCTGGTCACCACCCTTCTTCCTGCTTTGCCCCGAATGAGTCATATTCATTGCAGCATGTACTTATTCTCCATCATCAGGCAACTGTTACAGACTGAGTCATCACGACGTGCCTCACTGTATAATAATACTGCTATACATCAATCTGTTCCAGTATCTAATTATCTTCAATTAAGATTATATTACATTGTAATATGAAGAACTTACTCTCCAAGAATGTACATTAATTGAATCAAATTGTTAGCCATTTTCTAGCCCTTTTGTAGACATTTAACACATTGTTGAAAGTATTTATCCATGTCCTTAAAACACTTAGCCTAAACCTGCCTTAAATATAATATAAAACACACACACACACACACACACACACACACACACACACACACATTTGTCTTGTTGTTCTCCACATTTCTGTTATTAAAACTCTCTCTAAGCCTCATTTTACTCATCTGTAAAAGAAAAACTCTCGGCTTGGTTTTTCTTATATAATTTGTACATTCATTCATAATATATTGCTAGAATAACTTTTTAGTTAGGATTAACATGTGGGAGGGAAGAAAAACAAATAAATATACTGAAAAAAGTCACAGAGAAGGGAAAAACTGCTTGATTGTGGTTTAGAATGGACATATTTTTCTAATTCAATTCTTTAAATATTTGAGTGCCCATTCTACAAAAATCTCCATGTTACTTTTTTTTTAACAATACTTTTCTTCCTTGCTAATTATATCACAATATATTCAGTGTTGGCCAGAAAATCTAGAATTATCCTAGACTTCACTTTCTCTCTTACCTTTTCTGTCTAGTGAGACTCTATTTAAAATGCAATTCTCATCTCCCTGTCAACCCACCTTGTCCTCATTACTCACAGTGTTTCAGCTAGGCTGTCGATGAATTTCCTCACCGGGTTCCTCATCACCAGATTCTTTCAAGAATTATAAACACTTCCTACCACTCCTTATAAATCTTTGTTGGTGTTTCATTGACTCCATAAAAAAAAGTGTCCTCTAAAATATGAGGCCCTTAAAACATGGTTCCTATCTAGTTCCAGTGTCCCTTTCTAGTGTCATTCCTTGCCATTCTCTACACTCATGCTCTCTCCCCATCCCCGGCAGTGCTGGGCATCATAAGATTCCAAACTTGTAAATTTCAGATCCCTTTCATTGCCTGGAATAGTATCCACATGGCTTTGAGTACCAATTATCTATATTCAGCTTAATTTTTGCCATCCCTGTTAAGCCATTTCTGATTCCTACAAGAACTGAATTGTTAAAGAATCTGTGTTTCACAGCCATTTATTTTGTACAGTACATTAATTAAGAACTTAGATGCTGAAGATAAATTACCTCTGTTTTCTTATAGGCCCTAGCATTTAACAGTTGTGACAACTTGTTAACCTCTCAGCATTTCTATTTCCTCCTATGTAAATTAGGGCAATAAAATATACCAATTTATTATTTCCAGAATAAATAAAATAATTCCTTAGAGTCATGAAGTAGCTCCTGGAAGATGGTAATATTACTGGCCTTACTTTATCTGCTTTGATCTACTGGTTCCTGCTAAATTTTCAGAACCCTGATCTCTGAAACCATGTATTCTACTTCTTCCAATCTCCGAGCAAAGGCTCTATTACATAGTAGGCATTCATATATTTATTTGAGGCAATGATAAAATAAGGAACATAAGCACCATAAGGCACTAAAAAGTGCTATGGCATGTCAAATGAAAGCTACTGGTTCATAAAAGTATTCATGAGGAGGCAGCATTTTATGTAGAACTTAAAGAAGGGAGCTATTCATTATATGGAGACCCAAGAGAAGGGATCACTGTGATCAGTGACAGAGTGAGGCATCATGTGGTCTGATTTTAGTGGCACATAGGTTAAACTTATGAAACAAACATATATTATAAAGGTCTTGAATGGTGGAAATAACTTTGTTTCACTGCAATTCACAGATTTGGGGCAGGAAGTATACATAAATGACTATAAAGGTGTTTGTGAGTTAAAATTAATTTGCCAATTGATTTGTTTTGGAAGATCCTGGAAGAACTTAGATGGCTTGAAAATTTGAGCCTGAAGCATTTGAAGAATAGTTATATTTAATACTATGTTCAGGGAGACCAGGACTAGATATTCATTCTGGGGTAAGAGAGAAGCTAAATTTTGATTTTTTTTTCTTACTATATCAATGTTTGGGCGAACATATTGACAGTTAGAAACACAGATCTGGACTTCTGAAGAAAGATGTGGGAATCAATGATACGGAGAAAATAGTTGACGTTGTGAGTACTGAAGAAGTTAAGAAAGAAGTAAAATGAGGATGAGGCATAGAACATTGAGTATTTCTGAATTCAAGATCTAAGAGAAGGAGGATTCACAGAAGAAATGGCCAGGGATAAGAGGAGAATGGAAAACGTGAGGCATTGCAGAAGCCAAGGCAGGACAGTTTCAGAAAATAAGAGTTAGGACAGATGCTTATTCTGGGGGAAATACATTTAAAAGGGCAAGTTGCAATAAGGAAAACTGTTAGGATTCTGTGGACTAGAGTCACACAGACCTTGGGTTTGTCAGCTGCCTCTTTCTAGTTATAATTCATTGGGCAATTTACTTTCTGAGCCTCAGTTACTTAACAGGTAGAATAATGTCAATGTTAATACACAACAAATAAGTTTCTTATGAAAATTAAATGAGGCCGCATAGGTGAAGCTCACGGCGCAGTTCCTGGCACTGTGTGAGCACTTGCCTTACCCAGAGCAGCCCTGTCCAACAGATCTTTCTGCGATGATGTGAAGGTTCTATTTTTTACTGTCCAGTACAGTAAGACATATGTGGCTACTAAGCCACAAATCAGAACGCTCTTTCTCTCTTACATAACATTCTGAACATGGGGAGTCTCGGCTGGTGAGGATGCTCTGTTCCACGTGTACCCGTTTTAGGCATTCTGTTCCCGTTAGCTAAAATTTCAGCTTCATTAACATGTTTGATGCTTTTCTCAGATCCAGGTTTATGTTCCTGCCATTTCTTTATAAAGAAATGATGCTGAAGTTGCACATTACACTTCTGCTAAGTTTTCCCTGGTGCAAAACTGGTCACATGGTCTTACTTAGCCATAAGGAAGGCTGTGTGCTCAGATGAAATTAATTATGGTAAAATAAAGTATAAAGATTTAGAAACACTTGACAGTCTAACAGAAAATGTGGTGAATATCAATCGTTATTTTTATCGTAGCATATATTAGAAGTAATATTTATTTTAGTAATATGTATGATTTGCACATTTCTTTGGATTAGAGCTCAGTAATCACTCTCGGTAATCCTAGTTCTTTGCACTGGACCTGTTAGTTAGGTCCTCGGGTTCTCTAAGAGGAGATATTTGCAGATTATTTACAATGGTGTAATTTTTTTTTGTCAGGATATATGGGATAACACTAATTGTTTGCTACTGTCATTCTTCCTCCTCTTCCTTAATAATGTGTCTCATATTTCTTGCAAACAAATGTTTTCTCAATTATCAACATTTTACTTTTTTTGGTGGGATTATTTCCTATATGAGTCACTGGGTTGTAATTTCTGCAACTAGAATTTTAGGGAGGAATTGCCTTCTCCTTGAGTTTCAGGGATGGGATAACACTGCCTAATGTAATCAGTACATTCTGTACTAGTAGGAATGAATTCAGAAGTTGTCTTGTGAAATAAATATGTACTATACATGATGTGTTAGATATTTTTCTTGGGCTTACGGAGAACGTAGGATGTGAACTGCTGTGGCTGAGAGCCTACGTCTGAGCAACAACCTGCTCTGAAGAGCAGAAGGAATGCTGGAGTGATGCTTTCAATTCCTAAAGCCATTCCTAAGGCCCATGACCTAGAATTTTCAGTTAATGAGCCAAAAAGTTTCTTTGTAAAATTCAACTTGAGTTGGGCATTCTTGATGCTCTTTAAATGGACAAATTCCTAATAATATACAAAGAAATAGACAGGGAAATTACTTCCAGGAATTGTCATTTTCGACTTCAGTTTTCTCAAATACAGGGGAACAATTAAGTTTCATAATTAACAGAAAAGTTCCTTTACCCATCATTTTCTAGTCAGAAAACAGAAAACACTTTAGGGATTTCAAAAAGAGGAAACCTAATTGAAATAATTGGTTGCAAATTGGTGACAGAGTTGAAGAAACATAAAAAGGGGCAAGGAAGATTATGCTAATATTAAAATATTCAGAAAGTCCCTACAATTGAGGCTAGAGGATTAAACGAAAACAAAAATATCATTTCCCACAATCACTGGGCAACAGTACCGCCACTGATCATAGGAAGCCAAAAGACTGCGTTTTTTTTGTTTTTTGTTTTTTTTCTGATGTTCCACAAGCTTGCTTTTTCACGCTGTCACTGAGATCAGAACTCACAGGCCTGTGCTGCTGAGGCTGCCTGAGTGCCCACCACGGCAGCCACTGTCTCACGCAGTTAGCACTGGGTGTCAGAGGACTACGCTGGTTGACACTTGCTGCTGCAACGCTGGAGCCACTGCTAGAGCCAAAAAGATACGCCTTCTTTTTTCACTGCGCCGTCCTATTTCCTGTCAGTATCTTGCAATGGTAGACGCTGAAGGAAAAGCATCTTGTAGGGAAGTCCAGAAACGGCAGTTCATAGCTCCCATCCTCTGTGATGTGGTGGACAGGGTAAAAGATCAGGAACGGAGCTAAGAACAAATAGATGCACATTGCTCAGCATTTCTAGAAACAGCGTGAAAAAATAGCGTGACTTCTTGTATACCTTACATATCAAAAGGTGGAAAGAGTAGCCAAATTATTACACTGTTCTTTACTCCTAAAAAATTATACTGGAAGAGTTTACCTGGTAACCACCATACTAGGAAGTATTCTATCTTCCGATTTATAGAGACGTCTCTCAATCTTAAAAATTCTTAAATTGCTCATTAATAGGCTCAAGCCAAAAGCATAACCACTAAATGTGGAAAAACAAATTCAAAATATCCAACAGAGTTGGGGCAGTTCTCTTTAGAAGGCACGACTGGCCATTTGAGGTGTTTTTGTAGACTCCTCTAACAGCTCACGCAATGTCTTTCTGCTTTCACTTCTCCTCCGCACACAGTTAGAGAGCAACTCGTTTGTGTGCATAACAGAAATTGACCACACCTGATAAAGCCAGACTGTGTTTCAGCCTAGATCACATTTGTTTGGCAAACTTAACCTCCATAAAACATGTCTTGTTTGAAGAAGCTTTTTAAAAGAAAATGTAAAAAGTTTATTTCCTAGCACTGCATCATTGGCGGCTGTTCAGGAACCCAGTTTTGTTGCTCTTTTTGTTGTTTGGGTCACATACCTGATACATAAATATTGGAATAAAGAAACTGTCATTGCTAAAATAAAATGCAATG
Organism: Cebus imitator; assembly: GCF_001604975.1. Classification (NCBI taxonomy): domain Eukaryota; kingdom Metazoa; phylum Chordata; class Mammalia; order Primates; family Cebidae; genus Cebus; species Cebus imitator. The sequence goes on from NW_016107562.1 coordinate 1,837,926, forward strand.
GAGAAAAGCTGAGATGTGCTTGGATTAGAATATATTGCACAAGGATGCTGCTTGGTTCAATTCTGGGTTTGCGTGGAGAATGCTATTTTGACAGAGGAATTAAGTCATCATTTACTACACAATGATCCAAAGAAAAATGAGCACTACGTCTCTAAAAATGCAGGTTGCTGTAGGAAAGGTGGATGGAATCAATGAATTACCTCCCTGGTATATATTTGCAACCTCAGCATAGATCATTAACCTGATGGATTATGTTTTGTAATTGATGCATCTTTTGTTGTCTGTGTACTAAAATGACATATGGAACTTTTCCATTTTAATGGTCACTTACCTTCACAGTGTGAAAGGCTTTAGTGAATTTAAGCATTTGTATTAAAATACCATCTATCTCTGATGCTAAGTAGCTAGAAGCTGTAGTTTACTCCCCAACACAAACCACTGTTGGCTGGTGTGGTAATATTGAAGACTGCTTTGCCTTAAAATTGAGGGCACTTTTATTTTTGGAGAAATTAAAAATTAGAAAAGGACCAGACAGGGAGGCTCATACCTATAATCTCAAGCAGTGTGAGAGGCCAAGGTGGGAAGATCACTTGAGCCCAGGAGTTCAAAACCAGCCTGGGCAACATGGTGAAATCTCTTCTCTAGAAAAATAAAAAATTGCCTGAGCAACATGATGAAACCCTGTCTCTGCTAAAAATACAAAAATTAGCCAGGTGTGGTGGCACATGCCTGTAATCCCAGCTACTTGAGAGACTGAGGCAGGAGAACCGCTTCAACTCAGGAGGCGGAAGTTGCGGTGAGCCGAGATCACACCACTGCACTCCATCCTGTGCAACAGAGCAAGATTCTGTCTCAAAAAATAAAAAAATAAAAAAAAAATAGCTGGACAGGGTGGCATATACCTGCAGTCCCAAATACTTGGGAGGCTGAGGTGGGAAGATCACTTAAGCCTGGAAGTCATGACACTGCACCCCAGCCTGGGCAACAGAGACAGACTCTGTCTAACAAAAAAAAAAAAAAAAAAAAGAAGAAGAAGAAAAGAAAAGAAAAAGAAAAAAAAGGAAAGGTTTGTTCTCTTGCTCTCAGGATCCAATATAGAATTTCACATTTATTCTCCTTTAAGTCCTGCTTACTCCAGTCTTAGAGAAACATTACAATAATGGGACTTATAGCAATATATTAAAAACTTTTGTGTTACTTATCAAAAACATGTTCATATTTTTTAAAAAGATTGTAGTGAAAGGCTGATCACAGTGACTCACGCCTGTAATCCCAGCATTTTGGGAGGCCAAGGTATTTGGATCACCTGAAGTCAGGAATTGAGTCCAGCCTGCCCAACATAGCAAAATCCCATCTCTACTGAGAATACAATAAAATAACTGGGTGTTGTGGTTCATGCCTGTATTCCCAGCTACTTAGGAGGCTGAGGCAGAAGAATTGCTTGAACCCGGGAGGCAGAGGTTGCAGTGAGCCGATAACACGGCACTGCACTCCAGCCTGGGTGACAAGGGTGAACTTGTCTCAAATTAAAAGAAAAAGAGATTGTAATGAAAGGATAATGGTTATATACAGATAAATGAATGATTAATATACCATTTTTATTTAATATGCAAGTTATTTTAGAGAAAAAAAGTAATCAATTAATTCAAGAAGCATTTATAGATCACTTATTTAATGCTAGATCTTTTCTGGCTTTTGAGGTTAAAAAAAATTAAAAGAAGTCTCCTCACATCCCTGGGCTCACAGACTAATGACATCTATATAGGTAAATAATTATACAATTGAGAACTTATATGATGGAATAAAGTACAGAGAAAAGAGAGTAACTCTTACACCAAAACACAGGTCTTGTGCAGAATGAATCTAGGAGAAAGCCTGCACTAAATTGCAAACGATAAGGAGAATCAGAAATGGCGAATAACACAGTAGAATGACTTGAAGGTAGAGAATTGCAGCGCTGGGTATGAGCCGAGGACAGAGACGCTGGAATCATATTTCATATAAAAGAAGTGGTATTTTGGGTCTTCTTCTAAGTCCTGTTTCCAATATGTACCTGATGACAGAGGATCCAACCTGAGACTGTGAATGTGAGCGGAGAAAAGAGGGAGACCCTAAGAAGAAGCTGAAGAGAACTACCCAGGGCTCTGCGGGAACACCAGGTTTTGTGGAAGGTGTTGATCCCCAAATCAACCCAGTATCAAGGTTGTTTTTAGAAAGTCTGCTCCACTCTACAGTGGAAAATAGTTAGGATAGTTGTGAGGGCAGCTGTCCATCAAATCCAGTGGACAACTGTTTAGATAAGGCTGACCCGTCCCGGAGGACCTGGCAGATCTCGACAGCAGGAACTTCAGTGAGGCAGTTCCACCAGTCTTTCCCTGAACTCACAACTTTTCTGCATTGGGTTTTGTATCTGGGCTCTGACAAATACGTGCTCACTGATACAGCTCTCGAAGAACAAGGAAGCAGGTCACAACCCAGAATACGCGGAAACAGCAGTATTGAAATCACTGGGTTGATGAAGCCCAGTTCTGCCTAGTGAGCTTCACTCAGACTTCCTAATGGATGCCGAAGTTCAGTTTAAGTCAGCACCTCCACCAGAAACTTGGGTGTTTTTTTTTTTTTGAAACTCTTAACTAAAACAAAAATCTCTGTGACTTGGTCAAAACTTTTCTTGTCTACTTGACTCAAAGAGTTTAATTTTTTACTAATGGTGAAATGTTAATAGAGAAAAATAGCCAAACTGAGCAAAGGAAAGTGAGGCATAGGGATTTTCCATCATTTTCTCATTTTAAAACCATTCATCAAGAAGAGATGTTTATTTTTAAATATCCTTTCTAATCACCAAGACTATACGGTATTTTCAGAGTGTAACATGGCCTTTCATAACTCCTTACCTTTTTATTACATTCTCTAAGCCTATTTTCATACACACACACACATATATATTTTTTTTGGGGGGGGGGAAGGGGAAATGTATTCAACACTCAGCTGAAAGGACCTCTCATTTATTTGGCTTTTTTCTGAGACCACTTATTCAGGCAGGTTTAAACGCACCCTAATATTGCCAGTAAATGTATTGTGCCACTTATTTTTAGTCTTATTATTATTATAATTTGATTTTTGCATTTCTCTTTTCTATTATAGATTAAATTACTTCAATAGCTTACATTTATTGAACTCTCACCAGGTGTATTGTTTTATTTAATTCTTATGCGACTCCTACGTGGGAGATACTCTTAATAGCCCCATTTTACAGATGATGAAAATGAGACACAGAAGGGTTATATTCAAGGTCAGTCTAGCAAGTTGCTGAGCATGTTTCTAAACTCAGGAATTCTAAGCACAGAAGCTGGTATATTCACTAAGCTCTAAATGACAGACTTTTTATAAAAATAAGACTTTATGTAAGGACACAAAAGCAAAAGGCCAACGTTTTAGGTATAATGGAGCAAAAGAGAGGACAACTTGCTTATGCTGAAATATAATCATGCATTTCCTCCAGTGTTATCAAAATGCAGCAGCACTGTTAACTAGCCATCTGTATAAATGACACTTAGACACAGAACATGCTTTATGGTAATTTTTCTTCTGTACTTGCATTTTGTCACTTTCCTTGAAATAAGGTCACAAATATACTTTAAAAACTGTGTCAAAAAAAGGAATATAACTTCCTGAAAATGAATTTCTTGTTCAAAATATTTTCTGGGAATTTACATTAAATTCAAGGTATATTCATTAAAGGAAGCATCCCAATATGTGTCTTCTGAGACCTAAAATATGAGGTCTTATTTCCTCATTAGCTCCATGTGGATGAAAAGAAGTTAATCTGTAGCTATTTTTAATTGCACTATTTTATGGATTTTTAACATATGCTTTGTGCAGTATATCTTTTTATTGTATTATGTGTGTTGTTTCTGAGGAATGGATTTATTCTATTTCATTCATTTTTAATTTGTGCTCTGGAAGAAGTAACACTCAGAAAAATGCTGGACTTTTATAAGACATGTAAAGTGAATATGAAAGTTAGTACTAAAAATTAGGCAAGATTACAGACTAAAAAATCTGTTTAATTCTCTATAGAAACATCTGCTTTCATTGGAAAGAGAAAAATGTGATGGCTATTTGCTGAATAATGTCACCCTTATTGCCTGATATTCTTAGTGTCACAACTAATGTATAGATTTTTCCCATGGTGTTCGATGGTCATGGTTAACATTTATGTTTAATAGTTACCTTTAAGAAATATGCATTAATTAAAAAATGAATTAGAGTATATTAATGCAAAAGTTGCTTCTCTTTGAAAACTTTGTAACTGAAGTTAAGGTTGTGGTTATCAAATAGCAGCATAAGAAAAGCCTCCATGCTTCCACTTTTGATTGGGGTAACTGAAGAAAAAATACACATACACAAACACACAGACACACATATACACATACACACAGACACACACACGCACGCATGCACACACACAGTTTATAGTTTATGTGAAGCATTACAGAATTTTTTTTAGTTTTTAATAATTCTGTTATTAATTTTCCACATGAAGAAAGATTAAAAAACTGCTAAAGGTAAGAATATATTCAGAATATTCTGAACCAAAAACCAAAGAATTTAAACAAATCTTCTAGAATTCACTTTTATGCTCCAGTCTCTAATTTGCTCTAATTTTGTTATTTTATTGTTTATCATTATTGCTTCTGCAGATCAATTCCTTTTCAGAATAAGATCATATGGAAAATGATGTTCAATGGTAACATACAAATATCTAAGGGATTTTAGATAGGATGAGAGAAGTATTGATTGAAATGAAGATAAAATAGAATTTGATATCAAACAGGGATATATATTAGGTGTGAATAGTTTGGCTTCAGAATTCTGACACTAAATTAAAGTATGTATGTTTAAATTTAATTTCGAACACCAGACATGTAAGAATGGATTTTATGGAAAAAGAAATGAGTTGTGATGTTTTGTCACTAGTATATTGCTTGTAGGAAAGAAATGAGAGACAAATTATACAAAAAGGGGATTAGTAATATGTGGGGAATCCATGAGCCCCACACATTGGGTGCCAGAATGCAGGGATCCATCAGCCCCACTTTGGGCACCAGAATGCAGCCCTACATCAGCCTAAATTAATGAATAGATCTCTATTTTTAAAAACACTTGTTAAAATATATTTGAGCCTAATATTTCATGGATCATTTATGAGATGTTATTCTAAAAATGTAGGGAGCCAGCCCTACACTACCTGTGGGTACCCCAAGTTTGGTGGCGACAAAGGAATGAGAAAAAGACAGATTAAGGGAGACAGTGGGACCAGGGGGCCATCACTTATTACTCTGGAGGAGGCAGTGAAGGCCCCGAGCTCTGATCATACACACTATTTATTGATTACAATGACTTTGATCTATAGGGCAGAGGTGGAGTGATGGTGGATGAATCAGTGAGCTGGAAGTGAATCAGTGAGCTGGCATTGGTGCGTCACCCTAAGGATTGATAACAGTGGCTGGAGGGAGCTTCACAAAACAAGAACATGTGGTTATCTTTAGCTTATTATCTATGTGCAGCTGATGGAACGAGGGCCTTACAGGGAACCTACAAGCCTGGCAACGTCATAGTGCTGTAAAGGGGTTTTAAATCCTTGAGTACAATGTTCATGGTAACAGAGCCGAGGTCACCCTGCATCGGAACATGAGGCATGGGGAGGCCTTCCTCCCAGAGGCCTCCTGCGGCCTTCACAGTTTGTTGTTCCTTGTTTGTATGTTACTCATAACCAACTTATGTAGGCACTCTGTAAGTCCTTTCTCCTCTGCTGCTTTTCCCAGTAGTAATATGCTACTGAATATTGCAATAAGCAATTCAAGACATGAAATGGTAATTATAGAGTTTACATTTCAAGTTAAATTTCTACATTATCTGTGTTATTTTAAATACAGAATCTATTGTCTTCAGAACACTTGAAAAATGTTCTGTGACACCAGTAAGTACTCTTCTATTTCCTAAGCTTGGAACTTGCCTTGTGTAACACTAATACCTCTACTTGTCCTCTTGCTCCTCACAGTGAATTATTGTATTTTATTTTGTTATAAAATGTATCCTATTACATGTTAAACTTTGGTTCCTCTTGAATGTGTTCTTCCCTTTTTCTGTATCACATAAAATTGACTAGCAATGTCCTGTGAAATACAATCACTCTATGAACATTTATCCAAATGGCAACTCTGAATTATTGCAACTTACATTCATTTTTCCAGACCTCCTATACTGGCAAAGGCTACACTTTCTCTCCAGAACTGCCAATGTTTCCTGGAGTCCACTGGTATCCCAGGTGCTGGTCACATGGAAGGTGAATCACTCCCTCCCACATAGATCCTCTTTGTTTTCTTGATGTCTATCCAATTCACATTTTTTAAAATGAAGTTGGTAAAACATGTCAGACTTAATCTAACCTTCTATTCCTGGAGTAATGGTTCATTAATAGATACATACACATTTAGACACACAAATCACTTATATCCAGGAAGCCTGCGGGACTGTGTCTAGAAGTTCATCTTAGCCATTTCTTCCTGTCTTTGTTTATAGAATTTTTAGTAAATGATGTAAGTGTTTCCATATATCTCAGCACTTTACAACAACATAGTAAGAATGCGAAGTCATAGCTCGTTATTTTTTGTATTATTGTTGTTTATATCTATTATCCTTAACACCAATAACAGGGACCTATTTTCTATTAGAATGAGTTACCTAATGTTTGAGAGATAAGCAGAACAGGCAGATAGTAGTGAAAGAAGAAGCAGTTAAATAAAATTAGAGAGTGTGTATGGCAAAGTTTTGGTTTTGAATTTTTAAAAAATCTTTTTACAATGCACACATAAGATTAACATGTCTGGTGAAAGTGCTTGCGGAACTCTGGAAGCTCTTTGGAATTCATACACATAAATTATTCTGATAACAGCTGGATCAAACTGGTTTTCCCATCACAGTTATAACACAGGCATATATTACTGTAACATATTTTCATTTCCCCATCTTAGATGGTTTATATAGATCGTTAATGCTAGTCTCAAAATGTTAATTCAACAAAGGACATTTCTTGTTGGTTTTCGTAGTGTACATAGCTCTCAATTTGCATATTTATTCTTTTCTATCTCTTTTCCTGACTCCCATTTTTCCCCAACATAGGCAACCATTTTTACTGTGCTTATTGTGTATTTAGTATTTAATTATGTTCTTTCTCAAATGATTATTTCTGTCTGCAAACAATTTGTTTACATAACTGGGATTATATGACATAGTTTGCATTTTTAAATAATCATTTTATTTCTGAGATCATTCACATTCCTAGAAATTTGTTTAATATGTTGTGTTCAACTGACTTACAATACTCATGGCCTCTACCAGAATTTGCCCATCTATTCTTTCCATCTCTATCAACAATTCTTCAGTGAACAGCTGTTTGCACATCCTGTAGACTACCTTTGTGTTGTGTTATCAAGAGGAGAATTGTGCATATTTTATTTAACTAAATAAACCAAGATTGTTCTTCAGTGTTATCTAATCAATATATTCTTTCACAGCAAAAAATGAGGGATTCTATGTCCTCAACACTTAGAATTATACAACTTTCTAAAAGAGGTAATGTAGCATTATTGCTTTAATTTGCATTTCTTTGACCACTATAATTTTGGGTACCTCATCTTCTATTTGTCAATATTTTTGGTTCTCTGCTGGAAAGAGACTGATATGTCCTCTGTTTTTGTTTTGAGATTGCATATTTTTTCTGATTGATTTTCAGGGTTTTTTTTTTTTTTTTTCTTGGTTGTGTTTTGAAATTTTTGATTAATAGGTGATTTTTTGGTCATAATTATTTTTCAACATTTCTTCTACTGACAATTTCTTCCTCATTTGGCTTTGAATCCACCTACTTTTTCCATTTTTGTGTGGTCCGAGGTAGGCATCCAGTTTTATATTCATCCATGTAGTGAACCAGTTTTCCCACACCAAACAATTCTTCCTTTTCTTACTAGCTTGTAGTGTACCCTGTTCATAGAGTGTTTGTATATAGATCTGTCTGTGAGCTACCCATTTTATTCTATTGGTCCATTAGTCTTTTTTTTGCACCAATGGCTTTTCAATAAGTCAGAGCAGGCTATGTTGTGCTGTGGTAATAAACAACTTGAAAACATGAGCGGCTTAGAACGAGAGGTTTATTTTTCAGTCGTGCTGCATATCCACTGAAGGTCTGCGAGATCCTCCAGCTGTCTCAGCTACTCAGGAACTGTGGTTTGTACGGAAACCTGCAACCGTGTGTTGCCATTCACAAGCCAGAGGAAAGAACAAACTAAAGTTTTCATGGTGATAATTAAATAAATGCTCCAATCCAGAAGTGACATACCTAAGTTTGGCTTATAATTTTTTTTCCAAAACAAGAGTCCAGGAAGTAACAACCTAACATGTGATCACAGCATAAAAATAAATGTTTGGTCAACAGCACTAATGGCTGCTATACTTAGTAGATAATATTCTCTCTTCCTTTCTTGTAGGTTAACACAGATATTTGAGTACATTTTTTATGCCATATAGATTTTACACTAAATCTCTGAAAAACACAACTAAAGTTTTGAATTGAATTTCTTGGAACTTACAAGTTGATTTAGGTTGGTTTACTCAACCAATGACATGTTTTTGCGATGGATCAGCATCGCTAGATTTGGCTGTTGTTCTTTATTTTTAAGGCTGCGTACTGTTCCGCTGCGTAAAGAATTTGCAATACGATCATCATTTGACTTTGTTGGAATGATCGATGGCTTGTTTCCCGCTCGGACCTATTACAGCTAACATTGGAACTGACAGGATTACGTGCCTTTGGGTGCAAAGGTGCATGGATTTTGTTTAGAAGCATATCTAGGAGTAGAATTTTTTCAAGCCCAGTTTTATCAACCAGAGGCAACTGTCTTCTTTTTACAATTTCCGGGTAAGGATTATGACTAATACATCTTTGGTCAGGACTGTAGCTTTTGGCCAATTAATTATAGTTAGGATGTGCCATTATCCTGCCCATTTAACGGACTATGAAAACTTGCACCTCAATACATAGGCACAGGCCTGGAAAGAAATTGAATTATTTTTTCACTAAACTTACCACAATTAACTAATAACCTATTCTTCTTTAGAGTTCCTTATTCCAGTTGACCATACAACCATCAAACAACCCTATAATCATAAGCTGAGCTTTATCCAATAGGGTTTCCCTTACAATGTGTAACGAATCAGTTATACTTTCTGAATGTCTGCCCCCTTTCTCATCTCTATATCTTTTCCCTCCAACCATTTGTTTAATTTAGACATTTGCTTCAAAATTTTGGTAGCCTCCTATGTCATGCTTACCCTTCAATTTTCCTGAAATTATATTTTCTATAATTTCACCTGGTGTATGTTGGATGTTCTCTCCAAATCTCATGTTGAGAAGTAATCCCCAGTATTGCAGGCAGGGCCAGTTGGGCAGTGTTTGGATCACTGCAGTGCATTTCTCATGAACGGTTTAGCACCATCCCCTTGATGTTGTCCTAGCCAGTCAGCGTGTTCTCATAAGACCTGGTTGTTTACAAAATGTATGGCACCTCGCCCTTTTCTCTCTTATCAATTACTGCCGTGAGAAGGTTTCCTGAGGCCCTCACCAGAAGCAAATGCCAGCACCATGCTTCCTGCAAAGCCTGCAGAACTGTTAGCCAATTAAATCTCTTTTCTTATAAATTACTCAGCCTCAGGTATTTCTTTATAGCAATACAAAAATGGCCTAAAAAACACACCACCAAAATAATCTTTTAATTAATCTTTCTAATATTCATATTCTAGCATGCTTTAAACTCTCCCATGGATGTGTAATTACAGGTTAAAGTACACATTTTTTAACATTAGAACATAAGAATTTCTGTAATATAACTCTTGCCTCCTCATCTCATTTGGGTCTGCGTACCTCTCTCAGTTTAAACCTGCCTGCCTTTACTTTCTTCTCTTCCCCCTCCCTCTTTGTGTTTGTGCTGTGCAATGTGGTTATTCCACTAAAATGCGTGTTATACAGTGTTTCGTTTAGTTGTTTTCTTATTTGTTCTATGTTTACATGTTAAATTCCTAATGTCTGGATTTGCACTTGTTTATTCGCCTACAGATCTTCAACGCCTAGCACAGTGCTTGATAATAAAAGGCCTTCGTTAGATTAATAAATTCATGAAATCTGGGACTCAAACTAAAAAGTTATTTCTGCTCTTCACCAACTAATCTTGTTTCTTATCAAATTTTCTAAGTTACATATTTTTAATGTACCTCCTCTCCATTCTCTCCCCTCCAAACTTGGAGCTCCTAAGTCTTGTTGTTGTTGCTTTTTTAAACTCTTAATTAGGTCAGTTAATTGTCTCTGAATATTTCTAAATTGCTCTCCAAACTGGTTTCCCTGATTATAGTCTTACCTTTAAGCCCCTTTGTCTCCAATTCCAGTTCACCACTTATACTGTTACTAGTGTAATTAGCCTAAATTCAATACTGACATTTTCGATATCCCTCACAGTTTATTACTTTCGCTCATTACCATTAGGCATACTACAACATATGAGACCTTTATTCTATTTGCTGCAGTATAATCCTGTGTTTACCCAAATGCATAAGATCAATTTGTGTTTGTATGTCTGTGTTCAGTAACTTTTTCTCTGTTTGTGTCCTCTCATTTGCCACCTCCTAATCTTTAGGATTCTCTTTATAGCCTGTTACCATAATCATATTTTTATTAAGGGAATCGTGATACTTATTACCCTTATTAGTTTATAAATATACACAAACCTATATTTATTGTCTTGAAGATATTAAATGATATTTGTCTTGTGTCACCTCTGTTTAGTATGTAGTTAGCTTTCAGCAAATCTTTTATTGCATTTATGAATGCATGAAAGAAGAAATAGGCAAAACCTATTAATGCTCTTCACTTACAGATTTCTATAATGTTCAGTTCTGGGGACTTGAAACTATTGGGACTTAAGAATTATGCTGATTCTTGAGGCCTTCTGAAATTTTAGAGCACATTGAGAGGTTTATCTGCCTGGGTGAAACTTTTGTGATGGATTAAGTTGATCTAACTGTGTAGCAGAAAGGCTTTAGCAAATAATTGGAGAACAATTCTATGGCTGTCATGGCAAGGGTTAAGGATAACCCTTGTGTTAGCTATAGTATCAGCAGTTCTTCTTGTCAATCACTTGGGATTTGACATATAGACAGTTCAGACATTTCAGATCTAGTACTAATGCACATGTAAAAATACTGCGATTGTATGTATACATACAAACATAAATACACTACTTTTCACATAATATATTTGGGAAAGTAAACATTTCTAAGATATGTTTCAAATTAGTTTAATTAGATGACCCGAAAGCCAGGTGTTCTAGCAGCACTGTAGATATTTTGCATTTAGGAAAATAGAGTATAAACAAACTGTTAAATATGGCTCCTTCCAAAGGACACAAAATCCTAAAGAGCCGTTGATTTGCAAATTACTTAGCAACATAATCATAACATTTCTAAAATGTAGAAATTGATTATGCAAAGGATACAACCCTATAGTTATTTCCCTGTCTTGTGTGAAGTGTGGAGATAATTTCTCTATTACATGCAATATGCAACTTAAAAATACAGTCCAGGCAACCCATTAGTATACAGTTGTGTTAAAGACCCTTTTTAAGACTAATTTTGAGGGTTTTCTGTATCTTCTATTAGATTTGCAGTGACCTCATGATGAGAGAAATGGCTAGAATCTGAGAAGGAAAAAAAAAAGAATTTAAAGTGACTCTGACATATTGGAGAAATAGTAGTAACATTTTGTGTTACTTTCATTCTGCAATACAGTGCTTGATCTGACTGCTAAAAACAGAACAAAGAAAATTCATTTAAATTTGAGCAAGAGTAATTTGTATCAAGCATAACAAAAGTCTTTCTGGTTCAAAGAGAAGTTAGACATAAAAGTGGATTTTGATGAAAGCTATATTTTTCCATTCACTGAAAATAATTAAATATGTACAAAGCATGGTTTGGACCAAAAAGTTGAGATACAGCTAATGGAGTAAACTTGATGACCAAACTGTAAAAGACTGTTTCTTCATTCTCCTGCTTTAAATATCAATGTTTTATCTTCATTGTATACATAAAAGTATTGGCTATGGTCAAGTAATGAATACATATTATGTCTATATGCAATGATTATTTTATGAAAATCATTATAGTTGCGGTTTATTTTAAACTAGAACTGTTTGGTAAAGTGATTTATGTAAAATTTCCACACTACCCACATGATAGGGACAAATCAATAAGTCTTCTCTCTTGGGAAGTGTTTTAGTCCATTTTGCATTGCTACAAAGAATACCTCAGACTGGGAATATATATAAAGAAAAGAGGTTTATTTGGCTCCTAGGTCTGCAGGCTGTACGACCCTGGCACCAGCAGCCGCTCAGCTTCTGTTAAGGCCTCAGGAAGCTTTTGCTCATGATGGAAGGAAAGTGGGAACAGATGTGTAATGTGGCAGGCCAGGCAACAGCGTGAGGCATTCCACAGACCTACTCTCCAGTAACACCAGCAAAGCTGGTGAAAACTCTCCTAGAAATAACTATATTCTCTTAAAATTGTTCTAAGAGCATAGAGAAAATCAAGAAATGTTTGTTCAAGACAATCCACTAAAATCTGAGAGGAACAGCAAGGATCTCTAGCGTTGGAATAAAAATCACTTTCTCTGTTCACCCTCCCTGCTCAGCCTGAGGGAGTTCCGTGTGATAGGCTGTGACTAAAAAGATGAACTTCTCTCTCTGTCTCCAAGTTAAGGGTTACCACACCTCATTGGAAGGAACAGGCCAGCAGCGTTTATTATGCCCTCTAACTTGAACCTGAAAAAGTTAAATACCTGGTGAGTGCTGCCCAGAAGTTAGGGCCTTCCTTCCTCCACGAATCGCCTACCTGTGGAATGAAGATTCTGTCTTACGCTTAATAGGATGAGAATCTGTGTCCTTGAGTATAATCATCTGAACTTTCCTATATGGCAGAAGTTCCATCTCAAAGAGGCAATCCACGAAAGACAAAGCAATATTGCTACACCAAGTGTCAAGAGCAGTACCTTAGGATTTTGATCGAGGGTAAAACAGTCAATTTAAAAAGATAGCTCTGAAACTTTCCCAAGAGCTGGCTTTATTTGAAACAGTGTGAGGAAGTTCAAGGCTAAGGGTGCTCTCAAATGTTCTTTAAGAACAAGTAACGTTATAAGACGGATAGTTCAACAGATAAAAAGAAAATTAGTCCGTTAAGAAGAGATCTCCTAGGATCAGGACAAACCTTCAATTGATGTCCAAAATTACCCCAGCCTAAATTTAATTGACTTGGACTGCTGAGAAATTTGTGCATAGGGCATAATTGAAAATAATAAAGCAACCAGCCAGTAATCAGTGGAGCCCAACTTTCAGCTGTAATACCAAATGAGGTAGGCAGCTTAACAGAGAAATAATTAAAAAAATCAAAAGACAACCCTGCTACTACTGCTATAATCACAGATGGCTATATACATGCCCGAGCATGTGCCCTCTGACGATTGACACCAAGGGCATCATAGCATGGGAGAAATGGACTTCACTGAAACATGATGAAAGTGATGAAACAATACAAGTGAACAACAACAAGCCCAGAAGGAGACAGGGAGATCAGGACTCAGAATTGTTGCAAAATAGGACTTAAACTGTGCAGTTTTCAACAAAAAATCATGAAATAAGCAAAGTGACAGAAACGTGCGACACATGCAGCAAAAAGCCGGCTACAGAAACTGTGAGAAGGATGATACGACAAATTCAGCAAAAATCGATTTTAAAATCACCACTCTAAATATGTTCGGAGGACTAATGGTACCATGCTTAAAGAAGAAAGGGCACGAAGACAATGTCTTGTTAAAAAATAATATAAATGGTAAGCTAGAAATTACCAAAAAGCAAGAACCAAGTTGAAATTCTGAGTTTAAAAGTACAATAAATGAAATAAGAAAATTCATTAAGGTGTTAAACAGTAGAGGTGAATTGACAAGAGAAAGAATTAGTGAACTTGAAAATAGATCAAGAGAGATTACGCAATCTAAAGAACAGAGGGAAAATAAAATAAACCCCAGACCTTAAGAGAAATGTGAGGGACATCAAATGAATTAACACATGCATTATGGAAATACTGGAAGAAAAAAAAGGCAGAAAATTAAAAAAAAAAATCACATAAAATTTCTCAAATTTGCTGAAAAACATTCTACATAAGCAAGAATCTCAACAAACTCCAGGCAGGATATATGCAAAGACATCCACAGTTAAACATATGAGTAAAAATGCTGAAAGTCAAAACAAAGAAAAAATGTTAAAAAATGTTGTACAGTGGACCACAATGAAATTTACAGTTGAGTCCTTTTAAGAAACAATGGCCAGAGTACAGTGAGATAGCAGTCAAACTTCTGAAAAATATTCTCCACCAAGAATCATATATCTGGAAAAACTATCTTTCCAAACTCAGGCCAAACTAAAGACATTCCCAGATAAATAAAACTGGGATAATTAATGTCCAGCAAATCCACTTAAAAATTACCAGTTTTTGAAAGCTGAAAGCAAATCAACCCAAATGCAAATTCAAATCTACTTAAAAGCCGCACCACCAGTGTAGACAATTATCTCTAACCATGATGATCTTCAGACAGTAATGGCCCCTGCTTTTCTTCCATCTCAAAAGACTTCCACAACTTACTCTTATAAATTCTGAGAAATGTAGTTTCATCCTAACAAATTTGCCACTGTGCAGTGCGCCACACTGACGATTCACAGAATATGATGCAAGTGAAGCTGTCAATTCTAAATAAGTCTCTGAGAAAATTGTCTTCTCACATGGCCCTAGCTGAGCTGGGCTGGGTACGTCTGAGGATATTGAGATGGAAGTATTATCAACTGTTGATACAAATAATGAGTTTTCTTTAGAGGTGACAGTTACAAAAAAATCCAATACATCTTTAAAAAGCAACAAATAGATACTCTTTTTATCATTCAAGAAATGTATTTCTCCATCCGTTTCACCCCTCCAAATTTTATCTGATCTTTAGACCCCAGGCCTATCTCCTTGCAGAAAACCTTCTAAATTAATAAACAAATATACTCTTAAAATTGTTATTGCACTAATGTCTTTATCATATATATTGACATTTAATAATAACCTCTTAATCACTGTATGATTCTCTTTCTCACTTGTGTCTAATTTAACATAAAACATGTAGAGCACGTCTCTTAATGTTGATAAATATGCATACATAACATTTCACATTTTTAGAATTTGAGCTTAACTTTGGAATCACCAAGAACATTGATGAACTCCATTAGAAAGAGATCACAAGTTAATGCTTGTGTGTATAGATTCTCAGATTATTATTTCGTTTAAAGATGTGTTAAATTTTTATAAATGGAGTTTTAATGCTTGGTAATGAAATGTAATAGATAAAGTCATTTTTTGGCCATACAAACTAAGTTATGTAATTTATTGGGGGTTACATCTTTTGATTTTTGTTTCAATATTGAGATGTAAGCTCTCAGAGTTTGAAAAAATTCAACTTAATGTATTTTGCTTGATTATTCCCCAAAGAAAAAGTTTTGATTGTTCAATATACCAACAAGTATTTTGGTCCCTTAGTTTGTGCCTGGTATGCATCGAAGTATACAGAGATGGAAGGGATGCATTTGTCTTGAAATAACTAATGTTATTTTCAAGGAGAAAAATTAGACACAAGTGAGAAAGAGAATCAGATAGTGATTAACAGGTTATTATTAAATGCTAATATATATGGTACAGACATCAGTGCAATAACAATTTTAAGAATATATTTGTCTATTAATTTAGAAGGCTTTCTGCAAGGGAGATAGGCCTGGGGCTTGAAGATCAGATAAGATTTGGAGGGGTGAAAAGGATGGAGAAATACATTTTTTGAATGATAAAAGGAATCGATGGATTGGACAACTAAATGCTGAATCTAGTCTTTTCCTTTTGTGATTCTGAAATCTGTGTAGCAGTGTGCCAATAAGGTTATGAAATACCTGTCCATGCTTTTGAGAGGGTAACCAAAATTGTTCATGACTTCTTATAAGTCCTGAGAAACTAATGTGGGAGGAGATGACCATGCATAGCACTGATCATTTTTAAACAAATTTATGGGACTTATTTTCTTTTAAAATTCTTTTTATAAGCCTACATACACAAACCCAAATTATAATCTGTGAGTAGATAATTGAAGCTTTGGGCTTCTTTTATTGAAGATAAGTTTGCTAGTTTTCTATAATATCACAATAGTTTCAGCACTGCATAATTACACTAAGCCTTAGCATTGAAAGCACTTTACATAATATAATTTTACTACAGAACAAATTAATGTTTAAAAGTATTTTCCAACAAGTGTATAAAATATATTAGGATGTGATACTATGTAGAAAGAGCAGGAGTAATGTAACCATCAAGATTCATTTTTTTTAATGCTCTGGTTCTCTTCAAATTATGTCTACTCACAATTTGAATTACCTTGGTTGTTTTCCTGAGCTACTTGAACTAGTAAGCCATTAAACAAATTTTCTTTGATTCAAGGAGAGGCACTTCTTTCTAATTTCTGTGCTGCTGTTTCCAGTTCTTAATATATTCTTCTTTGGGGTTGTCGTAAACGATACCTTAAACTAATAATCATATTAATGATTTGTTCTCCCTTTTGCTTTTCAGACATGTGGCAGGCAAGTTAATCTTCAGTGGAATATGCAAATAGGATTTCTGAATTTGGCATGCAAATGAATTTGAGAGGTAAATGTAAAAGTTAACTTTGCTAAGAAAATCAGTGCCTGTGGAAGCTTTCGCATTTTGGGATTTGTGTGTTGAATCTATATCAGTTGCATTTAAGGATCACTATTCAATTCAGAAGTTCATTTATTTATTTATTTTTAGTGCTTAAATATCTGTCTCGACTCTGGGTCTCTAAAAAGACACAATATTTTTAAAGAGCCTTCAAAATACTTCTAATAGTGATGTAAATAAATTTATGAGTTTTACATTTTTACTGCCGGATTGTGAGAAAAGTGAGGATAATTTTATGAAAAAAAAATCCTAGATTAGTGTTCTTTCTTCATTAGCTAGCTTTCAAGGAAAATTGCCCTTTTTAGAACCTTAGTTATAACCATCCAAATTATTAATGCAACCTCTTTTCAAATCAAAATAGATGTTTAAAAATATTTATTAATGGAATTACTTCCCTGGCAACTATAAAGAAAGAAAAAAAAGCAATATTTTTTGAAGTTTAAAACTGTCAGACAATTTTAAAGGTTATTTTTACAGATAATAAGTTCTTAAATAGTAATTATTCATTCTACCAATGTAATGCAAATATACACTAAACAAATTCTTTGACTTCTCAGAGATAAAATTGGGTATGGAATAAACCTTTGATGGCATTATGCCAAATGTAGCCTGTAAAATCAATCGTGTTGACGGCACACCTGGTGTTGCAGGGTTGGATTTTCTGAAAAGCAAATTCTGAGATGGAGATTAATATGCAGGGCTTTTATTAAGGAGTATTCTTGGGATGGAGGTTTGTGGAAGGGAGAAGAAGTGGACACAGGCAGATGTTTATTCCATGACCTTTTCCCAGTAAAGACCTCCATGACCCCTCGTAAGGACCACAGAACTCAGATTCAGAATTGTCTTAAGTTGGATGAGGGGTCCAGGCCATGTCTACTCTCCTATCATCAACCACTAAGTGTAGAATGCCTGTGGATGGAGGTCCGACCTTAGAGAGGCACTCTTTTCATTTAAGGCAATCCTCGAGGAGTCCTGACAGTGAGAACTGTCTTTTGTCAGGACTTCCAGCAGATAGAGGAGTATTCACTACATTGAGAAGGACCTGCAAGGCTCCACCACAATTCTGCTTCTTAAAGCTTCTGGGAGCGTCTCCTCCAAGATTCTGGTGAGACTCTCTTCCTGGGGGAAACTTAGCAGAGGAAGGTAAGTAGGACAAACCATGGCCCCCACTATTGTAGCTGGATTCCATGAGTGTTCTTTCCACCCTCTGCTATCCATTTTGATCTCCCTCACCCAGCAAAACCCCTGCTGGTCACAATGGTTTATTGGCGTCGTAACACAGACTTTTATCTTTGAGGCATCTGATAAATCTTGGGTAGCTGTTACAATAAGTATAGTTATTATTATTTTGGGCTATAATCAGGTCCCTCAGTGATGCATTTCTTAAGTGTTTTCCTCTCCTTATTTATGAGACTGAATTGTAGAAATCGTGATTATGCTCAATGAACTTAAGCTACTGGATGCATTTGGTATTTTCATGTGTAGAGAAGATCTAAGAAGGACCAAGGAGAATCTCTCTTCCTAAGAAATTTGAGGCTTTGATTCTGAAATTTTGCTCAGCCTGAGTTGGTCATTTAACTTTTATTGCCTTGGTCTCAACGTTCCTCTCATTTGGGGTTGCTGTTCTTGTGCATTTACCATCACACTTGAGAAAGGGAGTAATGCAAAGAGGTAGATAAGAACATTTCAAATGAGCCAAAGTAAACCTTCCTGCCATCCTTGTGTATCATCGTTCTACCCCCTCCTGATCAGGG
Organism: Cebus imitator; assembly: GCF_001604975.1. Classification (NCBI taxonomy): domain Eukaryota; kingdom Metazoa; phylum Chordata; class Mammalia; order Primates; family Cebidae; genus Cebus; species Cebus imitator. The sequence continues at coordinate 1,856,606 of NW_016107562.1, forward strand.
TCAGATATACATGTTAAGATAATGACTCCCTTTCTTTCCCACGGACCCCTTGGCGTAAGGAGCCCCAGAAGCCCAGGTTGTAGCCATGAGACATATTTCAGTGGGATTCTGATTGTTTCTCCTGGGAAAAGAGTTCACCACTTTCTGAACTCTTTAAATGGATGATGTCTATATTTTTGGGTACAAGGAACACAAATTTCCTACATAGGTCACTGGAATTGATGACTGCTCAAACTGAATTTTCTCTTTTCCAGTTACTACAGGGATTATGGAATTTCCCTCTCAACACACATTTCTGTGTTCTCTGTTACGCATGCTGGATAGCCTCCTTTTAAATTCCCCTCCTTTCTTTTTCCTCTTTGTAACTTATTCTCCTCACCAGCGAAATATTTTAAATCCTCATTTGTCTTCTATTTGCTATAGGACAGTAATTCTGGCCATTTTGTTTCTGCAAAGCATCACACATATCGCTATTTCTCACTGTTTTTGGTGCTTTTACTTATTGGTGTCATCTGCTCTTCAGGTCACCATACGATTGCTTATTCCTTCTCTAATCGAAACTGATGCCAGAAATGTTACCTTATAGAGACTTCTTTGGACACCACATACTAAAAGAACATTCAACATCTAGTCATTATTGGTTATATCATTATTTTTGTTTTCCTCCTAAAAGTGGTTAATTTGGTTGCTTATTATAATTTTCTTTTTCTTTTTTGTTTTTAATTGAGGCAGCTTCTCGCTCTGTCCCTCAGGTGGGAGTGCAGTGGCATGATCATGGCTCCTTGCACCCTCAGCCTTCTGAGGATGAATGGGCTTAAGTGATCCTCTAACTCATTTTTTTTTGACTTTTTATAGAGGTCTTACTATGCTTCCAAGGCTTGTCTCAAACTCTTGGACTTAAGCCAACCTCCTGCCTTGGCCTCCCAAAGTGCTGCCATTACAGTGATAGGACACTACACCCAGCTAACTTTCCTTTTCATAGACTGCAAGGTCCATGGGGAAAAGAACTTTTTCTGACTTGTTCGTGATAGTATCTGCATGATCTGCCACTTCCTAGGTGCCCATTCAATTTCTGTTAAAGAAGCAAAAACTTGACAGTCTGAGATGAAAACTTTTCTCTTTCCCAGTTATTTAACCCAGCATAGTCATAAAGAAAAGGAAAAACAAATACAATGAATTTATAATATTGGGAAGATTGATAAAATTACCTGAATAAAATCAACTATCTCAATGACCAAAGATATGAAGAAGATGATTACATTTGAATAGATAACCCAGAAATGAACCTAATTCTGACATTAAGTATGTGCCTTTGTCAGTAACTGGAAACATGAAGGTCAATTTTCCTTTGGCAGCTTAGAGGAAGGAGCCTTATATAGATGGTGTTGACAAGTCATCACATTGACGGAAAGAGAAAGAACAAAATGGCTCTCTAAGCCAATTTCCCCTGGTATTTTTGTCCTTGAGCAGTGATTTTAATTGATAATGGTTGTCCTGCACTACTTGTTCAGCAACTTTCCAGGTCATTTCTCCCCTAAAGTTTGTGATACAGACACATGAATACAGTATCTCCAACACCCAAGCCATTTGGTCAAGGCACCCTATTGGCATGTAGTAGAGAAACAAGGACTATTTAATGGTAGCTGCTGCGGTAATTACAGTTATTATGATTTTTGGCTACAATCAGGTCCCTCGATGCATTTCTTAATTTGAGAGTTTTCTCTCTTTATTTATGTGACTGAATTGTAGAAATCATGACTATGCTCAATGAACTTATGTTACTGGATACATTTGGTATTTTCAGGTGTAGAGAAGACCTAAGAAAGACCAAGGAGAATCACTATTCTTAAAATCTGAAGCTTTGATTCTGAAATTTTTCTCAGCCTGAGTTGGCCATTTGACTTTTATTGCTATCAACTTGGGAGTTAAGGAGGTTATGGCATGGGGGTTGCGTTTTAGGACAACATGTATGTTGACTGAAAATCAAGTTTGCAGAAAGTAAACAGAACAAAATAAAAATTAAATAAATTGTCAGAGAAACAGAGATGAAGGACTAAGTTGTGCATAAGAGAGAAAAGACCAATGTGATTTCTAATGGTTTTACAGTTTTCGGTTCCAGTCCTCTGGGGAGCTGTATTATCTGATTACGGTTTTCATAAAATATTCATATATGTTGTTTACAAAGACTATTTTCTTTGGCCTCACAAGTATAACTACATGATTAATGCAATAGAGGTGATATTAATCATATAATAGTATGCTCTTTATCTTGATAAACACAATTCCCAAATACACTTTCTACCATTTCATTCTTAAAGAGGAGTAACAGCGCTATCTATTAAAGGGTCAGACAAGCAGTGGATGTGGAATGATTGCTCTTTCCAGACCTGACTGACTGGGGGAGGAACAGTCTGAAATTGGAGAAAACATCACAGCACGCCTACACCTTAGCTTCTCTCTCCAGACCTAAGCCCCGGAATGTAGGACACACATTACCCTATGTTGAATTGAAAGCAAAAATGAAGGTATCTTTGCCTACTCACATTTGAGACTCTGGGAGGAGACTGCCTTGAAGAATGACCCCTGCCATACCATGGGTGGCCACACAAGAAGAAAACAAAATCAAAAACAGAGGTGTCAAGTGTTTAGAGAATCTCTTACATATTTCAAATGGTGTGAAATGTATCGAAGTCCATGGTTTGGGAGAGAAGCGAGGCTGCTTTTATGAAGGCATGAGGATTACAGGGAGAAAACCTAGCCAGAACTAAATTGGATTCATGCCCAGACCTTAGGAGAATCCGTGGAGAGGCCTTAAGGGAAAGGGCTGAGCTCACTGGAGTTTGTTGCTCCCAAGAGCTTGCTCATCTTGTGGTCCGCTGACAGCAGGAGACTCTGAACGGGCTGATAGGAAGCATCATCTCTGCAGGGGCTAGCAAGAATCCAGAGAGCAATTTGCTGCAGGAGTAGATTTGGGGCCTGCAACCTCTCATGACCATGGTACTGGAGAAAATTCTCCAGTCTATGAATGCACCCAAAAGAAACTAAACAAATAAACCAAAAAACTGCTTAATTGTAAGGGACCTAGCTAACATTGGGCGGCAGGGTTTTTAACATGTTTTATGTTTCATTTTTCCTACCCAGCATAGTGGGAGTTTTGAGGAAGATCAAATACATTACAGAAATTGAAGTTGTCCTCTTTGTGTTTCTACAGAGTAATAGTGAGTAAAGTCATTTATTAATAGGCTATTTTTTGTTGTGATAACACAGGATTCTAAGATATCCATCACTAAAAGCAAAATGGCTTATTTTTTACTTATTCAACCATGTTTGCCAGAGGTCAGTAGAGGTATTTCCTTTTCATAGTCACCCAGGTACACGGAGGCAGCCAGCGTCATAAACACTGCTGGTTGCCTGCCAGAGGGAAGAGGTTCTTATACTGACAATTAAATGCTCCTGCCCAAAAGTGACATGTATAGCTCATTACTCATTGTTCAGTGCTAGTTACACTGTTCCATCTAATCAGAAAAGGGCCAGGAGTTACAACCCACTCATGTGCCCAGAAGGAAGGGGAATCAGACATATGTCAGGGACAGCACTAATGACCACCTTTTAATGAGTACTAGAGATATGAGTGAGAAGGTAAATTATCATGTTGCTCCTTTCCATTTAAGACACAGATAGAAATAAGTCATAGATGGCTGTGCTTTATCAGGGCACATTTACACAAAGGTAAGCCCTAGAGCTGAGTGGAAAGTACTGAGCTCAATTACTCTGCTTAATGAAGTAAGGGAAATACAAAGGTGAGAGGGTCTTGAGGGAGAGAAGCTGGGCCTCGTGCTTGTGTGACTAAATGACTTTTATGTGTAGAGGCATCTAATATTTATAACTGTTAGTGTTGCCGTGAAGGCAATCCCTAATGTAGCCCAAAACTTCTATAAAGCCTGCCACATCATAAAATGCCTTTTATGAAGGCTTGGCTTGTCTATTTTGAGAAAATCAAAGGGGTGAAGATAAACATCTGTGTGAGCTGTAAGGAGGGTTTTGGGGAGGAGGGAGAGTGAAGAAGAGAGAAACTGAGAGTTACATTGAGAATTCAATAGATCCGAGGACATGGAGTGTGTGTAAACCTTAAAAATTCTCCTATATTGGCGAGGCTGTTGGATTGCCCATAGCTTATGGGATACAGTACTCAGAAAAAAAATTATTTAAAATTCAAAGGATTGAGTAACTTTAGCTAAGATCTTAGTAACAGTCCAATATATGATCTCCTTGTTTAGGCTAGCCCAAAATACATGCCTGTTACTTAAAGTCAAAGTAAATGTGAATAAGACGGTTCACAGAATATTTATTAACCAAGGAAAACTGCATAGATCTTTCTATATTCATAACACAAAAAACATGACAATTATATGAAAAAAATTAAAGTGTATTTTGCACATTTATGTTTTTCCAGACTTATCTTGCTGCATAATCAAGATAATGATGTTTGTTATCTATGGTTTAGGTGTACTTTGGATGAGAGGAAAATGGATCATTTTAGCTTCAAATGCTATTTTTTTTTTTGCATAGTCCTTTAAATTCACAATACTCTGTATTGTCACAAAAAAGCTACCATCAGCCTAGAGAATTATGTTCTTAAAGAAGAGAATGATATTCTTCAGCTAAATTATTTCACACATGGAGGATCTTAATCCTTCTATTTTTCAACAGTATTGCATGAAGCTTAAAGGCAGTCTTATATTTTAAAGAACATCAAGATATATTATTTAATTTTCCAGATTACTCACAATAACAAACAAACTGAAAATTACTTTTAAAAAGGAGAAGAAATAAATGTGCCCGTTAGAGAAGTGTTTCATGAGGAATGTCATTCCTTTAGCCAGGCTTTCAGCATGTGGGAAGGCCAGATGCTCACACAAATGAAACAGTGAGACAGCCAGCCCGTAAGGTGCTCCCTCCGCGGTCCTCTTCACCTCGACCCTCCTGATAAGCCTGTCCATCTAGGCATGGCTGCTGTGTGTCACAGGCTCCTGCCTGCATGCTATTCATCTATTTTCTTAAGTTGTGTGGTCTCTCCCGTTCTGGAAAGTGCGGCAGGGAGGGAGATAGCTCCTGCAGCGTATGCAGTTTAGGGCACTCAGACTACGCACTGGAGAAAGTGAAGCTTGTAATGTCTAAACAAGTATTCTTAGTGGGCAATTACAGTAAATTGAACGGCAGTCAATGGACCTTCTGCTATTCCCTTCCCTTCATCTATTACCATTACTTCTATGTGGGAGGTTTCAGCCCAGGGCACATGTTACAGTAGAGCTCGTGAATAACAAAAATTGTGAACTGTCTTCCTCCCACAGCCCTGAACATTCCAGAGACCACATTCCCTGCAAGAATTTTACAAGGAAACTACATTTTACTGTGTGCAACTTAGTAATGAGATTCAAACTTTTAAAACATTCCTAAAGTAGCACACAGATGTGGCTTTATTAAAAAATGATTTAATGTTAGATCAAATGCTACACTAAATCTTGTTATACGCAGAGATGTTGAAGTCCAGTGATGTTTTCATGTGGATGTTTAGGTCACATAATCATGCTAAAATCTGTAGATATGAGTGAAAAATATGTAGACTTGCAAACATTATAAAGTTAATTATCTGTTTTTTTCTGAGTTCAATATCTCTGTCATATATTTAAGCAATAAATATGCCAATTTTTTCTAATTATTTATCAAATACCTTATATCACCAAGTTATTTCACTGTGATGATTTTATGAGCTATGTATTGTAGGTTCTGAGAGACATTTGTTGGTAATGAAACAAATTCCTAAATATCAAAAGAGGCCAATTTATTTATATTGTTGGTAACTTTTTCTTCTTGAATGGGCTGTAACAAGTTTAATAAACCTTTAAGAAAGACCCCTTTGGCCAGGCATGATGGCCTACACTTGTAATCTCAACACTTGGGGATGCTGAGGCAGGCAAATCACTGGAGCCCGGGAGTTTGAGACCAGCCCAGGCAACATGGTGAAATCCTGTCTTTAAAAATTTTTTTCAAATTAGCCAGGTTTGGTGGCACATGCCTCATGCCTATAACCCCAGCTGCTTGAAAGGCTGAGGCAGGAGAATCACCTGAGTTCAGGAATTGGAGCTGCAGTGAGCCAAGATTGCAACACCGCACTCCAGCTGGGGCGACAAAGTGAGACTCTGTATCAGAAAAAAAAAAAAAAAAAGACCACTTTGTATCCTCATTTCCAATTGTTTTATGTATCTATTTATAATTTATCCTTTCCTGCACATTTAAGACAATTGCTGTAGTTTAGCAATCTCAAATTCAATTAGACACTAAAATAAAAAATAATGGTGGCTCACGCCTGTAATCCCAGCACTTTAGGAGGCCAAGGTGGACAGATCATGAGGTTAAGAGATGGAGACCATCCTGGCCAACATGGTGAAACCCTGTCTCTACTGAAAATACAAAAATTAGGTAGGTGTAGTGGTGAGCGCCTGTAGTCTCAGCTACTTGGGAAGCTGAGACAAGAGAATCGCTTGCACCCAGGGGGCAGAGGTTGCAGTGAGCTGAGATCGCGCCACTGCAATCCAGCCTGGCGACAAAGTGAGACTCCATATGAAAAAAAAAATCAGCACATCTAAATAATTGGATCCGCTTTTTATGAGCTTTAGGGTTTGCCTCAGAACAATTTGAAAGTGTTAGTGTTTATACGTATATCTCTATTTACAAATATAGACATAATTGAATTAAATGCAATGTGAATGGGCTTTAGCCACAATGATGAAATAGAGAAAATATTATTACATGTTTTTTACTGAAGTTTCTTCCCAGTTTAGTATTTTATACATACATATATACACACATGAACACACACATAAGCATATTTTTGATTCACGGCTACTTATAATTCAATAGTTGTTTAGTTCTGCTCTGACGTCTGCTATGTCCTTTTACCCAAAGTTATAAAAAGAAAAGAAAATATGCCTTTTTCTAATTTGTTTTTGGTATTAAAGAGTAAATAAAGAACCAACTGCTTTCTTTCCCTTTGCCCGGTAGCAATTAAAGGTTCTTTTCATCTTTTGCTTGCCTACTATTTCTAGTTAAGGAAATATCTTAATTATAAGAAAAGTGTAGGCATTACTTCTCTTATCAACTGCAATAGAAACAGCTTGAAGAAAGAACATTTGATAGGCTTGAAGAAAGGGCTTGAGATTAAAGCAGAGAGGGTCCCATCTGCCCTAGAAAAGAGGCTGTTTACATAATCCTAACTTGGAAAATGTCTTCACTGGCACCAAGAGAAAAAACACATGGGAGTTTGGTAAAACAATTTGTTTCTTTAAAAACTACCTAAGTTTAGATCTAGAATGAGACTCTTCAGGAAAACTGCTTTTATTCCTTTGAGAAATTAATGGTTTGCAGATAATAGCATATTTTGTGTCACCAACGATATTATCTGCCCTAATTTTTCTAGGTCATATTAGTATAGAAGCAAGTTGCATCTCAATTAAACATCATCTTTTGTGAGAAGCAAATAGCAAAACAAGTTAAGATAAAGTAGTTGAAAGTTTGAAGCCAAAAAGAATCATATCAGTGTGGGTGATTAGTAACTCTTATGCGTAGTCTCTTTTTCTTCCACAGTGTATTGAGTCATCCTTTTGGACTCCCACACTATTAAGAAGCAAGGGCATATAACGTTGCTTCAGATTTTCACGAACATTTTCATCATTTTTAATATTGTTTTTCACAGATTGCTCTTAGGATTGCTTAAAAATCATGCTTAGGAAAGCAAAATAATACTTTACAGTTGTTTGTCAATTGTGTGGGGTTCTGGAACTTTGAAGCACCTCTACTAAAAAAAAAAAATAGAATGTATGTCCTACACATTAAAAATGAGACCTTCTTATTCCACCCATGTTGCTTCCTGCCTATTTGGGATCAGAAATTATTACTGTCTGATATGCAAACCATGATTAATCTTTACATTTAAGGCAGTAAGATAGGAAGAATTTGGAAAACGTCTTGTATAGTATACACTTTTCTACCACTTAGTTAAGGATTGTCACTAAATGCCTCTAAAGGCAGACTTAGCAAAACAGGGAGATGGGACAGAGTATCTCTAGGGCACTTCATTTAAGACATAATTCTTATAGGAATTGTGTCATTTGTAGACACATTGTTTTTTATTAATAGTGAAAATGTTTGCTTCTTTACAAAATTTAATATTCAGCAATAATTCTCCAGCTCTCTTGTGAGGTTGCTTAACCCTCTCCAATATGAAACAAAGTGATATGAATTACAATACATTTATGGAGATGTATATCAGCTAATACATTAACTCTGGGCAGTAGCTTAAAACAAAGTCCAGATAACTTATTTTTCATAAATTCTTATTCTGCAAGTAACATAGAAGATAACTTTCTTTCTATAATGTTTGCTTACTTGGTGCAAACTCTTGGGTTTTAATAAAAATGTAATAGCACTTTCAATGATTAGGAGACCACAGTGTAATGATTCTGTTATGTTTTTACTGCAACTAATTTAATCTGATTCCCTAAATTGTTATAAAATATAACTTAAATCAAAGATTAGGTGTGAAGAAAGTTACAGTTTTCAATATTTCTTTCATTTTCTTCCCTTTACCTTATTACTATAGTATTTGCATCCTAATGAAGTTATTCATCTAAACCTCTTTTCTACTCCTACTTCCAGCCACCCAATATCTACCATCAAATGAAAGTACTTAGAGCTAAATGACAACAATAATTTTAAAAGAAACCAATTAACTGAAAAAAAGGCTAGAGTGGGTTGTTTTTAACATCATGGTTGTAGAAAAGGGAATCACAATGAGAAACACTACAAAGAAAAAGAAAAGTAAATAAAATCGTTAAGTTCCAAATAAAATTGGATCAGACAACTTGAAAATATCACACATTTTATCATTTTTTGGACTTTTCTAAACTCTTCATTTCTATCATTATTTATTTCATCTCTATTTTAATTAACAGCAAATTTTTGACATTTGTTTTATTGTGAATTATTTTGAAATTAATTTTCAAATGTCCAAAGCTTAACAAATGGAGACGTTTTAGGCTTTTAAAGTGACCCTTGGCATGTATATTGGTAGAAAATATAAATTTATGGGGTCTTATGTTTCCCCGAAATGTGGAAAGACTTACTTTCTCACACGTTATTTCAATTCATGCACACATGTATAGGCATGTCACTTATTCCTGGTGCCTAGTAAACCGTGCACATGTAAGTTACTATTTCAGAGATTTAAAAATGTGTAAACAAATGCGTTTCTGCTTAAACAGAAGGAGCCAGCTTTTCACTGTTTAGTTTTGTAGGTTCAGTTGCCCTCTCTTAGCTCTTCCAGGAACACGTTGGTGAATGTGCCGTTGGTCAGACAGTGCGGGCTGTTTGCCCTTTCATCTCATAGCAATCCTTGCAAGGCCAAGTGTTGCCTAGGATCAGTTTCTCAGCATGAATAATGTGAGCCATTGTAATTGTCTTCCATTCAGAACTGAAATTCTCGGCTTGATTTGCTGATCTAATTATGTCGTGTCTATATTCATTATGGATTGGAAGGGCTTTAGCATGTTTCCTATTGCGAGGATCAGAGATTAATACCAATAACTTCTGGGTAAGCCTTGAGAAGAGGCCATATACTCAGTATTCATATAAAGTGATGTAACTGGTTTTGTTACATGTATGTATACATTCGTAGTACTACATGCATTTAACTCGCGTATTGTGTATTTTGAGATACTCTCTGACTTATACAGGATTTTGTCTAAAGCAAATCTTGAAGCAAAGGTTTTAACCACGGGTAACTCATTTGGAAAATAAGCGTAAGAAGCACCTCCCCTAAAAAACCAGAGAAATGAAGAGAGGAGCAGGAAAAAAAGTCAATAAAGTGTGCATTAATGAAGGATGTATCACTGCTGCCAACTGTAGTGCAATCTCTGTGGGAAAATTTCTGAGAAACGGTGAAACACACCTCCGAATGACCTTACCAGGCAGTGGGACCTTAGGACACACACAGACTCCATCACATCTGCTCCGTCCCTGCCGCTCTAGGTTGCATCGTATTACTGTGAAACAAGCTCTTGTTTGACCGTGAATGAGTGTTGCTGTGTCAGAAACCACAGCTTCAGGTAATTTCAGGTATGTCAAGGGAACATGTGGGGCATCTCTAGAACTGCTGCTGTCCAATACTCGTACCTCTTAAATTTCCTCATGCCTCACAATGAATATACTTGTTGCTGGGACTTCAGGCAGATGGCTAGCTACAATCTATATTTTTTAAAAATCTTAACTATAAGGCTGGTAGAGCCAGCTAATCATGTTGCTGTCACTAATCTAAAATATATAATTGGCATTTCTTCATATTAAACCTTTATCGCTTATTCTAGATTACCTTCATCTGCAGGAGCAGTTTTGTGACCTAGATTGCTTACCTTGTGGAATGATCCAAACCTTTATCCCTCAGGGCTGTAAATTTCAGTCACTTTGCTTTAGTCTGGCTATGGTGGGCTATAATTGCGTTTTAACTATTGTGACTGGGTATGAAAGGATTGATCAATGCTCCAGCGTATCCCTCAAGTTCCAAGACCTTTCTCTCCTACTATTATTGTAAAGCAATGACCCTACCTATTATGACAGTAGTTCATTACTTTATCTGATAGTCTACTGTCATAGGTGGCCACAATGATTCAGCATCAGTTATATCATTAGGTATAATGGAACTCCCGCTGTGTCTTTTGGTCGACACGTCCCCTGATCCCCCATTGTATGACACTACCTTTAGAGCCCAATGTTTCACGTGCCTTTAGAGCCTAATGTTGAATAGAACATATATAAAAATTCCCTAAGATTGCTGACAGTGAAGGTAGGAACGGTTTCTGTTTCTGTCCCACAGTTCTTGGTTTCACATGTTCTAGCATTTAGTACAGCACATTGAATTTCACATGCTCTGGCATTTAGTACAGCACATCTGATGTCACATGTTCTAGCATTTAGTACAGCACATCTGATGTCACATGTTCTAGCATTTAGTACAGCACATCTGATGTCACATGCTCTGGCATTTAGCACAGCACATCTGATGTCACATGC
>NW_016107562.1:1867974-2011012 GCF_001604975.1 Cebus imitator
CATTTAGTACAGCACATCTGATGTCACATGCTCTGGCATTTAGCACAGCACATCTGATGTCACATGCTCTGGCATTTAGCACAGCACATCTGATGCCACATGCTCTGGCATTTAGCACAGCACATCTGATTTCACATGCTCTGGCATTTAGTACAGCACATCTAATTGTTATTGGCTCACTGTTAATACCTTATCCTGGAAGAGATTTTTCCAATCCAGAAAAATATCTCTCCCGTTTTCATCTTAGGCGAGTGAACCTTTGAATATTTATTCTGAAATTCAGGTTGTGAATTTTTGGGCAGTATACTATGTTGCCCAAACAGGGTTAGTGAATCCCATGGTGCATGCTTATTATTATATCTCCTTTGCTATGCAATTACTTCATTAGTTGAAGGCAGTGTCATTTAGTACAGCACATTGGTAAATCTGTCAGAAACTAGATAGTAATACTGTGGCAAGGAAGACAGAAACATTATTTCAGAGGTAAAACTGTTGCACTAACAATGAATTACTGATCTGTTCATGATAGAAGAAATTAGATGTACACAGCATAGCACCAAGTGGTTCTCTGCTGCCGGAAAGTTCAGATGTTCAGTAATGTTTGGAACAATGAAAGCCTTAGTAAAAGGGAGCCTACACCTCTTGTGCCCATATAACTTTTGTCCCTGCCACCATGAACATTTTAGTTAATTGTGCCAGCAATAGGATGGTCAAAGACAGAGGCTTAATTGCATCTACTGGACAAGTCATTTTTATCTATTTAGTTGTTTGTATTTTCTCTGTGGTTAATGTTTTCTTGTAAGCATTGATGTGATATACAAAACACTTCATACTTCAGGTCCACTCACACTCAGCTCTCATTTACATTATTTCCATCATAACTCCCTTATTGTACCTTTCGATCTTGTTCCTTCTAGTTTGTTAACAAACAAGGCCATTCACCATTGCCCAATAATCTATATATTCATCTCAACTACTTTTTCCTCCATGAAAGGAAATGACTAAGAACACTTAGACTGGGAAGATTTCTCTTCACTTTGTCTTTAGGACCATTCCCTTATGGAGCTGTGTGTGGAAATACACATTTCTGGCTTCCATTCAAATGCCAGGATAATTCATCTGTAAACTAGCCTCAGGATTTTTTTTTCTTTATAGAGAACGTCAACAAGACCATTGGTATGCTCTGAGGGAGGGGCAGCTGTGTACGAGAGACAGGCAATTTGTCCATGTGAGCTGCCTCTTCAAGTAACAGGTAGCTTATTTGTGACCTCTGGATCTGCCTTGGTTTGATCCCAAGAATACCACTTTCATCATCTGCATACCCTATCTTATGTTGTGGTGGAAGTGACAATATCTAGCTTATATTGACAGCTCTAGTCTGACTGCAGCTTGAGGTCCCGTAGCCAGGTACTCAGCCTCTACTAGGCACAAGGAGCAAACCAGGATCTTCTTTTCAGATGATAAGTAGTTTTCTCCTTGAGGTTTGTCCTTCAACTGCTATTGAGACTTCTTAGAAACACCATATAACATTCCTATCTACCATGAAAATCTCTAGTTTCAGTGAAATAGTCTACAAAAAGTAAAAGCAATTAATATTTTTTATAGGGAGCAGGAAAGGGAAAATAGCCCTGGGAAAGATGGTGATTTGCTTCATTTCTCAGATAGACATGAACGTCTTTACTGATGGAAATTGAAAAGCCACATTTTCTAGATCATGGTTTGTCAGACTATGGCCAATAGGCCAAAACCTGATTCATCATGTTTTTTTCAAATAAAGTTTTATTGGTATACAGCCACATGCATTCATTTCCATATTGCCTATGGCTAATTTTGTGCTGTAATGTCAGAGTTGACACAGACCATATGGCTCGCAAAGCCTAAAATATTTACTAAGTGGCCCTTTACAGAAAAAGATCGTTGATTGCAGCTCTTGATGTAGCCCCACATGCCAAGTGCCAGAGCAGCGTGGGTCATCATTTAGAGCACGTCAGCTGCAGCTTTTCTGCTCTTCATTTCAGTTAATAATCATGCATTATCACCCACGATTCATCTGTCTTTTTCGGCAACCATATTGATAGGATGAATGGGGATATTGTGGGACTCACTCATTACTCTTATCACTTTTAGGACTTTGAGGGCTGCACTAACATTTTTAATTCCATTGATGATGCCTTCTTGTCTCTGGTTTACCAGTGGCTGTAGTTGTAGGGACTTTGACTTCACTCTTCTCCACTAGCCAGAGCATTTTTGCTCGCTGATAAGCATATCCATCTCAGTTATGTGCTCTGACTCCAGGGAGGCAAACACAGCATGGGCCCACAGACTCGTATGAACCCTCCCCCAGCAGACAGGAGCCAGGGCTCTATTTCTCAGTGGCCTCCCTAACAGAAGAAAGATGTTGACGTTTGCCTCAGCTAAGAGTCTCTGTCCAATAGCTCTCAATACACTAGGTAATTCTCTTCTCCCATTGTTCTGTTACTCTGGTAAATAGCCAAGGATGGAATATATTCACTATATATACTTGTAAATTTAAAATGAATGCTCTCTGCCTTAGATTTCCATTACGAGTATTATCTCTTACAGGGGTACACAATGATATCTCCATCCTAATTAAGTTGATTTTTGTAAATTTTTGTGGTAGCCCTTAGTAAGACAAATATTTCCCCCACTGGCAATATTTTTTTCCATTTTATTTTTATAAATCTCACATATTTTCTAAAATCTAAATAAAGTACTGGTTTTTTTGGAAGCCTGTGCTTTGGAAATGCCCTTTCTGATATCAACTATGTGACTGCCTTGAGTTGTTCTTCAGCTTTTGAATTATTTAAGTCTTCATACCTCAGTCAAACAATGCACAAGCAACTAGGAATCCCTTAATATGAACTAGTAATTTTATATATTCCTTTATTTAATCTTCATAAAATCACCATGAGATATGTGTGATTATTTTTTATCTTTATTATAAGGGAATAAACTTTCTCTCATAGATTAAATTACTTTCCCAATGTCACACAGCTGATTAAATGTTACAGAGTATAAGTAATTCCCAGACTTCTGAATCTAATTATAGTGTGCTCTTTTTGTATAATGGGTACCATTTTTTTCCCAATAGATTTTAAGTTACTAAAAAAATGGGCTTGTGTCTAGTATATTTTTATGATTCCCTGCAATTTTAGGAGAACCTTGCACACAATAGAAATGCAATATATATTTGCTGATTGATAAATTAAACATACAGATCTTCTTCTTAAAATATTCACATTTCTGACCAGCTCTTAACTGAATTCTATGCATTTTTCAGAAGAAACATTTAAACTATGTTATTAGCCAACACTCTTATACTACATTTCAAATCTCTGTTCTACTGGTGCACTTGTTTTCTGTTGGGCACTTAATCATGTATCACCTTATTACCTGTTCCATATTTCAAATGTCAAATACGTTATGACTTTGGTAGTCAGTCATTATTTCCAGTTTCCCATTCAACATAGTTAATATCTGAGAGAAATCAAAGGCATCGCTGTGAGATGAGAAATATATATATTTTACACACACACACGTCTATATGTATATGTGTATATAGATGTGTGTGTATCTATATACATACACACATTAGCTTCTCAGTTAGCTATCCATGTATAACTTTTGCCTCCCCCAAAACTTTACTATTAAAAGGCTCTTCTGACCAGAAGTCTTACCAATAATGTACACAATTAACCTATATTTATATACTGTACTCTTAGAATAAAGTAATCCAGATAAAAGAAAATGTTAAGAAAATCATAAAGTAGATAAAATGCTTTTATTATTTATTAAGTGAAAGTGGATCATCATAAAGGTCTTTATCTCCATCGACTTCACCTGAAGTAGGCAAAGGAGGATGGTGGAGAAGAGGGCTTGGCCTTTCTAGCTCAAGAGTGGCAGAGTTGAAAGAGGTGGAAGAGGTCGAAGGTGAGGTAGGAGAGGCAGGTACATTCGGCGTAACTTTATGAAAATACATAGCAATCTTGGTTGACTGTTTTGCTTTCTCATTTCTCTAAAAATGTTTCTGAACAATAGCAATCATTCTCCCAGGATTTGCTTTAGTTTCAGTAACTTATCGTAGATGGGTCCGTGTCATGAAAGACGTCAAAAGCAGACTTGAATACTTCCGGTCCTTCTGCCAGATATTCTGTCCATTTGTTTTCTGGCACTGCTGTTTCTATGTCTTCTTCCTCATCATCTGGTGCTGGCTGGGAAACACTCATCTTCATCAAGTCATATTCCATTAATTCCTCTGTTATGATGCCTACTAGCTTTGGAATTTCTCCAAGATCAATAACTTGAAAGCCTTCGCCCCTCACCCTTTTTGCCGTATGCACAATCTCTTTCATGGTTGCCTCGATCAGCTCTGTTGTAAATCCTCTGATGTCAACTGCAACGTCTGAACACAGTTTTCTCTAAGAATTAATTTTTTCAGGCTTGGTGGCCTTCACAACTTCTATAAAAGTCATGGGATGGTGTATTCCTTCCACACTCTCCTTATATTCTTTTTATCGAGTTTCTCTTCTATAGCGTTGACAATTCTTTCCATAGAATACCACATATAATTAGATTTAAAAGTTCCAGTGACCCACTTGTTTAGAGTCTGAATTCATGACATTGTATTTTTGGCAAGTAGACCACTTTGATACCTTTCATATAGAACTCATTGGGTTTAGGGTGACCACAGGCATTTTTTCAATATCAAAATGACTTTAAAAGATTGTCTTTTATTGGCAAGGTAGTTCTGACTTCAGGGATAAAGCATCACTAGAACCGATGTAGAAAAAGAGCTCTCATTGTTCACGCCATCTTGTGAAACCAAAATATTAGCAGTTGATATTTATATTTTCCCTTCAAGGATTAGGGGTTAGCAGCTTTATAGATAAGGGACGTTCTGCTCATAAATCTGACTGCCTTTTCACAAAACAGTTGAGTTAGCCCATATCCCTTTTCGACTTAAGTCTTGGTGCTAACTTCTCTTTCTTACTAATGAATGTCATTTGTGGCATTTTTCCCCCAAAATAGGGCACATTTGGTCTGCATTAAAAACGTGCTTAGGTAGATATCATTTCTCCTTAATGATTTTCTTTTTTTTTTTCTTTTTTAATGGCACCTGAGAATTCATATGCTACCCCTTTATCAACAGAAGCTGCTTCTGCCATCTCGACATTTTTAAAGCCAAACCTCTTTCTAATATTATCAAACCGTCCCTTACTGGCATTAAATTCTCCAGATTCAGATTCTTCACCTTCCCTTTGCTCTGTATCATACAGTGAACTTTGCTTTTTCTTGAATCATGTTATGTTACAGTCTATAGGTATGCCTGTCTTACAGCAATTCTGCATCCACATAAAAGCTGCATTTTTAATACAAGATAAAAAGGTATTTTATAAAAGGTGCAGCATTAACACCCAAGCTGGTATAGCTGTAACAACAGCTTCAAACCTTTTTTTTTTCCCTTTTATTACAATGGTCCTTAAGCCGGATGCATTAATCCTGAAATGGCAGATGACTGCAACTGCAGACCTCAATCTATGGCACTTATCAAGCAATTCAACTTTTTCTTATAATGTCATGACCTATTTCTGCTTCCTAGGAGCATGTCCAGCGTCACTAGTGACACTGCATATGGGTTCCATGGTGTTATTCAAGGTTGATGGCATAGTGATAAACATGATGAAAAGTATGTGAGAATCACAAGAGATTACCTTTTACTGCTATATGCAATTTACTGGACAGACAAGCTGTTCATGCAGAGGCAGTTAGCATCACATGGCCTTTTTTTTTTTTTTTTTTTTTGAGATGGAGTCTCAGCTCTGTAGCCAGGATGGAGTGCAATGGTGCAGCCTCAGCTCACTGTAATCTCTGCCTCCTGGGTTCAAGTGATTCTCCTGCTTCAGCATCTTGAGTAGCTGTGACTACAGGTGCATGCCATTATGGCCAGGATGGTCTCACTCTCTTGACCTTGTGATCCACCCACCTTGGCCTTCCAGAGTTCTGGGATTACAGGCCTGAGCCTCCATGCCAGGCCCGCATGGCATTTTAAGTGGTTATTTGCAACACTTGAGATCACTACAGGGGCAACAGGAAGTGACTACAAAATTATTACAGTGGTACAGTATGTACTGACGTTAATTTTACAGTTATGATTTAACATGCATATTTATTTTTTACCTTTCTCTTCACTTTGAATGGTGCCAGGTGCAGTCTGTGTTTTTGTAAGTTTTGATAAATTGACTTTCTTTTCTTTTCTTTTTTTTTTTTTGAGATGCAGTTTTGCTCTTGTCACCCAGGCTGGTGTGACAAGAGAGAAAAAACCCAGCTTCCTGGGTTCAAGCAATTCTCCTGCCTCGGCCTTCCGAGTAGTTGGGATTACAGGCACCAGCTACCATGACTAGCTAATTTTCATATTTTTGGTAGAAACAGGATTTTATCATGTTGGCCAAGCTGGTCTTGAACTCCTGACCTAAGGTGATCCGCCTGCTTCGGCCTCCCAAAGTGCTGTGATTACAGGCTTGAGCCACTGTGCTCGGCGAATTTTAACTTTTGATAATAGATTGTGTATATTTCATTATGGTAAATGATAAAATAAGCTAGTGTTTACATATATTTCATGTATTCATGGCATACCTAAGTTAAATTAAGCAAAAATTATCCCTGAATTTTAACAAATTGTTGCAAATCTCCAAAATTTTTTTCCAGTATGTTTATTTTTAAAAGTCTGCATGTGAGTGGATCCATGCATTTCAAACCCAGGTTGTTCAAGATTCAGCTGTGTGTGTATGTATGTTTATGACATTACAAAGGTGTGTATATGCATACATATAAACATGTAAAATACCAGAAGGTTCAACTTAGTTTTAGTTTTGAAATTTGTGAGGCTGTTTCTGGAAAAACTGCTTAAATTAGTAATTCCACATGACTCTACATTATGTGGTTAAGTTTTTTTTTTTCCCATTGGGCTAAACTTTCCAGAGGGAAAGGATGCAATTCCAGCCAAGATCTAATCATATTCTGATATGGCTTCTTAATTAATTTCCTATAAACGGGACTGCTCTAATTATGTGGTGTTTTCCAAGTATATATTCTAAAGCAAAATGTGAACTACAAATGACTAATCTGACCTGTCTCAGGAGTAAATCTTAGCAACTTGCTCTGGACAATGATTCATATCAGATATTTGCATCAATAATTTTTTATTTTAATTAATATACTTTTTAAAATTTAGCTTTAGGTTTACAGAAAAATTAAACAGCGAATACAGATAATTCCCATTTGCTTTTTTCATAACCCTTGCCTGTGTATTTTCCCAGTGTTAACATCTGGCATTGGTGTTTGTACATTTGTAACAGTTGATGAAACTTTGTATTATTGTTATAATTTGTTTTCTTGAGCATAAGAAAAAATGTTGAAGTTTTCATTTTCTATTTTTGTTGCAATATAAAATGTCAAAACAATTGAAATTAAATAATATTCTCCTTGGCTGTAGTATTTCTCTCACCTCATCATCTTCAGGAATGACAGTCTGCTACTGATAAATTCCTCTTCGTGTCTATATATAAATTATCACTGTTTTTGAAATTGAAAGAGGAAGTAAAATCAGACAGAGGACTGACATATAACCTTCCACTAGGGAGAAGCTAATAGCTCTATTTAAGAATTTTTCTTCTGAAAACAATTACACCACAAGACATGATTTATATAACCACAAATTAGATTAGAAACAAATATACCATAATAAAAAGAAATGTGTTAAAATGTCTAAATCAGAGAAAATAAATTTATTTAGCCCAGGTTGTTTGGGGAGTTTTGTGTACCAATTGTAAAAATCCTATAGGCAGTTAAGCCTTTTACATAACATGTGTTATATGCCATAACAACACTGCTGTTCACATTTTCAAAACACACCCTGACTTCATTCTTACATGTTAAAACCTACTCATTGTATTTGCAGCATTTGGCACTGTAAACAACTTTCTCCTTTTTGCTTTACTTTCTGAGGACCAGGCGCATGCTCCACTATTTCTATGCATCATAATCTATTCACTTCTTTATGACACCTAAGTTTTTTGCTACATAGATCCTACCGGGTGGGAAGGTCAGTAATGTTATGCAATTGCAATTTTATTTTAAAGCCTGTTTCTACAATGTAAAAACATCTAATTACTTATTTTTTAACTGAGTTTTCATTTATTACATTTTTACTTGGATGGAATTTAGATCTCTATAAATGAAGTTAACAAAATGTTCTCAAATGACTATTTATTTTAACATGTGAAAAGAAGCATATGCTGTTATATACTTCTAACTATAAATTCCTCCAGCTAAAAAGAAATAATTGAGGGTGAAGTATAAGTAATAATTAAACTTACATAACAGGGTGATTAGTGTGCATAGCTCTTATTATGATGAGGTCAGAGCTTTCAAAAAATGTAAGCAGTTTCTCAGCAATTGGGAAATAAGCAGTGTGTACAATTTTAAAAATATTTGTGAATATCCCAACCAGAAGAAATCAGAAACCAGAGATGTTATCTGGCCACTTAACATTTCATGGATTTCAGGGGATTACAACACATAATTGTTCTGAACTCCATATTTGTGTTTCTCCAAAATTCATATGGTGCAACCCTAATGGGTTGGTATTAGGAGGTGGGGCCTTTGAGAGGTAATTAAGGTTAGATGAGGTCATGACAGTACAGCCTCCATGATGGAATGCGTACCCTTATGAGAGGAGAAAGACTTGAGCTTCCTCCTTTTTCAAAAAATATAAAAATAGAGCAGCTATCTACAAAAAGTCTAGAAAAAGTTTTATATACTTTTAATATTCAATCAATGAGTACAATGATGTCTGTGTTATGATATCCAGGGGCCATTAAAGACAAAATGTTAAATATTGTACAAGCATCTTACAGATAATTTTCATGTTAGTGTTTCAAGGGATTAGTTGTAACTACCATGGTAAAGATAGATTCAAAAAGCAAATATAGTGAATCTAGAATGAAAAAGGCAGTCAACAATGATTTACATCTGTCCAATAGTAACTTGTGTCTTTACTTTTTTATTGTTGTTTCAAAGCCTTATATCCATAATGAGTATTTAAAACCCAAAAGTAGTAACCCTTTTTCATCAAGTTCTTTTAGAACTCTGTGTTCTGCATCCTTGTTATCCTCTTAGTAGGTTTAATTTACAGCGGTTTTCCATTTTCACCTTGGGTTTGCAACATTGAAACTTTTATGGCAGAAACAGAATTGCTTCTGAATGCACAAAGTAAGCAGAAAGAACAGAGAATGATACAAAACAGCCATTGGTAAAAGAAGTCAGAAACAAAACATCTACCTCCTAAATCTACCTCCTAAATTCTGAAGGTAAATATTGTTCCAACCTTTGTAATATACATGACCCAGTACATTGAGAATGCTTAGTGAGTTTTAGTAAAGGCAACAATGTCATAAGTGCACAGTGACTTTTGTGGCTAAAATAACTTGCTCTTAGGTTAATAATAAATCTCCTTTGACTGAAGGAATATTAAATCTGTATTTTTTTCAGCAGCTTGTGACTATTAGCATATTTGCAATGAAAGAGAACTGTGTGTTGTTTTCTTTGCTATTGTGAAAGGTAATTAGGTTATTTGCTAAGAAATTACTTTTCCAAATTAACTCTGTTCTTGGTTATTATTTTTCCCTTTGGCAGAACTTAACTCTTTTAATACACTTCCAGTAACTTTGGCAGCTATATAAATATTCTATGGCAGAGTAAGTCACATACAAGTAAAACTTTAGAAATTGTAGGGACAGATCTATGAATTTCTGGATATTGAAATTCTGGGAAAAATCCTCATCTTAAATTGTCCTCATTATTTATAGGGTGCTGCAGTTCTCCTGTGGTGTGAAAGGATGTAGATTTTTATTAGCTTCCTAAACTGAGAGTGACGTGCCACCTGCACAGGGGCATTGACAGAATATTATTGATTCTGTCTGTAATAAAGCCAAGTCAGGGTGACTCCTGTTTGCTGAGCCATCTTGCTCTTCCACTGCTGCCAGTTGTCTTCCTAGGGAATTGGGGTATAAAGTTGATTCTTATTAAGATTTCAAATTAGCATAGACTTTTTTTTCATTTGTTAAAATAAACTGCCTCTCTGTCTTCTACACCAAGCCTTCTTGACCTGACTATCTTTTGCCTTTCTTTTTCTACCAAACCTATGACATCCTTTTAAGAGGAATCACTGTCAGAACTATGAAAGAGAACGAAGTCCCTTTATGTTCATAAAAACATGTACTATTCCTTGGGGTGGGGTAGTGGAACTGCACCCAGGGCCTGCTCAACCCATGCCTGTCCTAACTGTCAGATGTTGGTGGAAGCTGTCTGAGTTTTTCCTGAGTAGCTGATGTTGCAGAAGTGTCCAGATGCTTCTAGGATGGTAAGTAGAAACTTAGCTTCAGGAGTACAAGCACTGAAAATTGATGTTAGCAGGGTCTCTTCTTCAGATGTGGCATCAGCCTTAACATTTGGCATTCTTAGTGTCTTCTGTGGATTAGCAACTGGGTTTCCAGGTAGACATACCTTAAAAAATATAGGTATCTTCATGCACACATTTTCTTCCTGTGCTTATTTCCCTCTCTAACCCTTCAGCATAATTCAAAGTATATTCTGCTAGCTTATAAAAGATTTTGTGGATTTGGATGGAAGTAAATATAAAGCTTAGTGTTATTTACCTTCTCACTTTGATACTTTTTTTTTTTTGACTGCCATGCAAAGGTGTGGGTGACATTTAAAGTAC
This sequence comes from Cebus imitator, assembly GCF_001604975.1. NCBI lineage: Eukaryota > Metazoa > Chordata > Mammalia > Primates > Cebidae > Cebus > Cebus imitator. Next base: position 1,878,776 of record NW_016107562.1, read on the forward strand.
AGTTAACTGATTTGGAAGAGTCTTTTTAAATATAATTCTAGAAGCTTTTAAAAGTCTGTGTGGGCTTTGAATAGCAGGTGGTGAATGACAGCTGTTTGGGCAGAATACAAATGAGAATGTGAGACACCTCCACATTATGGAAGTTTCAGAAACCAAATATGTTGGGTCTGATATATAACAATGCATGTAAAACTATATTTGCTTTTTTCCTTTCTTTTTTTAAAGTTCTGGTTATTTTTTCTTTAGTTTTAATTTAATATAAAAATAAAAATGGTTTAAATAAAATTAACTGTTTCAATTGAAAACCTGGTAAGATTTTCACCAAGAATAGAATTGTAGCTTTAACTATTTCAAATTTTGTACGTCTCATTTGTCTTTTTTGTAAGAAAACAAGTGGAAATCATTGTAATTAGAAAACCTGAATTTGATGTGTGGATCTGACTTCTGATCTCATTTCAACTACTGTCATTTAAAGGAGTTAACAGAGGTGAATATTTAAAACTGTTTTTAGTATAAAGTCTTAAAATCAATTTATTCTTTTCAGCTGACATTCATTCATTCATTGAATTTTTTTTCTCCAATTTTTCAATATACATGAGACCCCTTGTATCCAACACAGTGTCTCAGGTAAATCATGTTGAAATTTTCAATGAGCCTTTCATCCTTGGAGAGTGATAGTCTGTGATATGTTTGACTCTGCATCTCCACCCAAATCTTATGCCAATTGTGATTCCCAAGTTTGGAGAGGAAACTGGTGGGAGGTGATTGAATCATGGGGGCAGATTTCCCCCTTTGCTGTTCTCATGATAATAAGTTCTCTTGAGATCTGGTTGCTTAAAACTGTAGCACGGACGCCTTCACTCTCCCTCTCCTGCTCTGACATGTGAAGCCATGCTCGCTTACCCTTTGCCTCCTGCCATGATTGTATGTTTCCTGAGGCTTCCCTGAGCCATGCTATCTATAGAGCCTATGGAAACATAAGCCCATTAAAACTGTTTAAAAAAATTACCAACCTCATGTAGTTCTGTATAGCAAGGTGAGAACAGACTAATACAGTATGTAACATAGAAAACTATAAATATGGCCGGGCGCGGTGGCTCAAGCCTGTAATCCCAGCACTTTGGGAGGCCGAGGCGGGTGGATCACGAGGTCAAGAGATCGAGACCATCCTGGTCAACACGGTGAAACCCCGTCTCTACTAAAAATACAAAAAATGAGCTGGGCATGGTGGTGCGTGCCTGTAATCCCAGCTACTCAGGAGGCTGAGGCAGGAGAATTGCCTGAACCCAGGAGGCGGAGGTTGCGGTGAGCCGAGATCGCGCCATTGCACTCCAGCCTGGGTAACAAGAGCGAAACTCCGTCTCAAAAAAAAAAAAAAAAAAAAAAAAAAACTATAAATATGTGTAGAGGATGACTGCATTATAATGTGGTCAATACGTTTGTAGAATTTGGAGCATTTCTAAGTTCCTGTAGTTGAAGTGTGGAACAGGGAAGATAATTGTACCATATTTGAGGAATGGCTAACACTTCTACAAAACAAGAGTTGGAAACCTTCAAGGTATGGTTTGAGCCAAAATTTGGACAGTGGATACTATTGAGAATGTGAAGAGCACTTAAAGATACTTAACTCAGCAACAAGGAGTGTTTAACAAAATGTGGTTGATATGGTTTGGCTGTGTCCCCATGCACATCTTAATTGGAATTACAGTTCCCATGATCTTTATATGTCATGGGAGGGACCTGGTGGGAGGTAATCATGAGAGCAGTTACCTCCCATGTTGTTCTCGAAATAGTGAGTGAACTCTCACAACAGCTGATGGTTGTTTTTTTGTTGGTTTTTGTTACGCTTTTTGGGGGACAGACTCTCCCTCACTCAGTTGCCCAGGCTGGAGTGCAGTGACACAACCTTGGTTCACTGCAACCTCATCCTCCCAGGTTCAACTGATTCTTTTGCCTCAGACTCCCAAGTGTCTGGGACTACAAGTGCCTGTCACCACACCCAACTAATTTTTGTATTTTTATTAGAGATGGGGTTTCACCATGTTGGCCAGGCTAATCTCAAACTCCTGACCTCAAGTATTCTGCCCACCTTGGCCTCCCAAAGTGTGGGATTACAGGCATGAGCCACCGTGCCTGGCCACTATCTCACAGTTTTATAAAGGGCTTTTCCCCCTTTCTCAGCATTTTTCTCTCCTGCTGCCTTGGGAAGAAGGATGTGTTTGCTTCTCCTTCTGCCAGAATTGTAAGTTTCCTGAGTCCATCCCAGCCAAGTAGAACTGTGAGTCAGTTAAACCTATTTCCTTTATAAATTACCCAGTCTTGTGTATTTCTTCATAGCTGCATGAGAATGCACTAACACAGTAAATAGGTATGGCAGAGCAGGGCACTTCTGTAAAGTTACCCCAAGAAGACTCAAAGATGTGGGGAAGTTTGAAACTTCCTAGAAACTTGTTGAACGACTTTGATCAAAATGCTGATAGTGATATGGAAAATGAAGTACGGGCTGAGTTGGCCTCAGATAGAGATGAAGAACTTGTTGGGAACTGGAGTAAAGGTAACATTTGCTATGCAAAGAGACTGGTGGAATTTTGCCCAACCCTAGAGATCTGTGGAACTTTGAACTTGAGAGAGATAATTTAAGATACCTGATGGAAGAAATGTCTAAGCAGCAAAGCACTCAAGAAGAAGCAGAACATAAAAGTTTAGAAAATTTGTAGCCAGATGGATGTGATAGAAAATAAAACCCCATTTTCTGGGGGGTAATTCAAGCCAGCTGCAGAAAGTTGCATAAATAATTAGGAACTGAATGTTAATCACCAAGAAAAAATATTCAGGGCATGTCAGAGACCTTCATGGCAGCCCCTACCATCACAGGCCCAGAGACCTAGGAGGGAAAAATGGTTTCCTGGGCCTAACTCAGGCTCCCCCTCTTCTGCAACCTCAGAATGTGGTACTCTGCCTCCCATTTACTTCAGATCCAGCTGTGGCTATAAGGGGCTAATGTACATCTCAGTCCATTGCTTCAGAGGATACAAGCCCCAAGCCTTGGTGGCTTGCACATAGTGTTGAGGTTGCAGGTTCACAGGAGTTAAGAATTGAGGCTTGGAAACCTTTGCCTAGATTTCAGAGAATGCCTGGAAACACCTAGATGTCCAGGTAGAAGTTTGTTGCATAGGTGGAGCCTGCATGGAGAAACTCTGCTAAGGCAGAGTGGAAAGGAAGTGCCCTAGCAGAGCCCCCACACAGAGCCCCCACTGGAGCACTCCCTAGAGGAGCTGTGAGAAGAGGGTCACCATCCTCCAGACCACAGAGTGGTATATCCACCAACAGCTTGCACTGTGTGTCTGAAACAACCGTATACATTCAATGCCAGGCTTTGAAAACAAACAGGAGGGGGTCTGTAGCCTGCAAAACCACAGAGGGAGAGCTGCCCAAGGCTGTGGGGTTCCACCTCTTGCATCAGTGTTAAACGGCTGTGAGACATGTAGTCAAAGGAGATCACTTTGAAACTTTAAAGTTTACTGACTGTCCTGTTGGGTTTTGGACTTGCATGGTGCCTGCGGCCCCCTTGTTTTGTCCAATTTCTCCAATTTGGAGCAGACATGTTTACCCAAAGCCTGTACAGGCTCAGAGGTGGAAGGCACTTGCCTTGTCTCAGATGAGACTTTGGACTTAGACTTCTGGGTTAATGCTGGAATGAGCTAAGAGTTTGGGGGACTGTTGGAAAGGCATGGTTGTGTTTTGAAATGTGAAGACATGAAATATGGGAAGGACCAGGGCAGAATGATATGGTTTGCCTGTGTCACCACTCAAATCTCATCTTGAATTATAGTTCCCATAATCCCTACATTTCATGTGAGTGACCCAGCAGTAGGTAGTTGAATCACGAAGGTGGTTATCCGCTTGCTGTTCTTGTGATAGTGAGTGACTTCTCAGTAGATCTGTGGGTTGACAGGCAGCTTGTACCCCTTTGTTTGGCACTTTCTCCTCCTGTCTTGTGAAGAAGTTTGTGTTCACTTCCCTTTCTGCCAAGATTGGAAATTTTCTGAGGCCTCCAAGACATGTGGAAGTGTGGGTCAATTAAATCTTTTACCTTTATAAATTACCCAGTCTTGGGTATTTTTTCATCATAGTGTGAGAACAGATGAATACAATAGGGCTGATATAAAAGCTAGGAAAATAGTGGAGTTATACCAGCACATGGTGACACAAAAATCAAGAGATGAGAGGTAGTCAAGACAATTAAAAATGATTATAATAACATTTAAAAGCTTCCTTTTACCAATTACTTTGTGTCTTCAATAGGGCTGATATCAAATATATATTAATTGGATAAATGTGTTATTTTTTTAATCCCCAAAACAATTACATGTAGTAGAAATAATTATTTTCATTTTATATAGAAACTGATGAGTGAAAAACAATTAGCAAATTGAGAAAATCCTAAATTTAAAACAAGTGTTAAGTTTTAGAATGGAAATTAAAAGTCATCTCACTAGACTCCAGTTTTTATGCTTATAACTAACATACAATCCTGTGTGCTCCAGGAAGGGAATTCAAATACAGGTACCATAACACTTACTTATAGGCTCTTAGACGTACTTGTTACTAAATAACTAGAGTCCAAAGCAGAGAAATGATTTAAGGAAAATGTTCCAAATTCAGTGTCAGATCTACTACAAGAGTGACTTACTGCAGAGTTGCAAATTCACTGATCTGAGGTTGCCATTCCAGCTGTTAGTCATAACTGAACTCCGAACTCTGGGGTAGGGACAATAAGCTAGATGGGCAATTGGAACAGCCACCATTGTTACAAAAAAAGTTCACACTGTGTTCATTAAATGTGTTAATATAAGTAGAAATAAAAGCTTGAGTTATTATTCTCTAGTGGATTCTTCCTATCTGGTCTGTTCAATCTACTTTTAACTGATCTGTTAGAATCCACCTAGTCTAGGTGTAAATCTATTATTTCATCCTGACTCAAGACTTTCAAAACACAACAAGATAAACCGAGATAACAGAACCCATGTTTTGAATAGAAACTAGATAGTCTATTTAAACAGTTAAATAAACATAAACACATATGTATAAACCATATGTAATTATTGTACAAATGAGATATTATCCATAAACATATGTATAATATCTCAATAGACACATCCCAGGCCACCATCTTCCCCATCTGAATATGGGTCATTTTAACTCACTTGCCAATAGCTCAATACAACATGTTCATAATTCTCTTATTATTCAAATATATTAATGTTAAATAGAAGCAAGTGTATTTTGTTTTAAATATGCTACCTAATGAAATATATGATTGGGAAAATCTTCTTAGTTCTAGACATTTGAAATGAGCTGCTAGAATCCAAACCAACATACCTGATTCTGATCACCCACCTCCACCAATAAAACAACAACATCAACAACAACCACAACAGTATTTCAGCAAATGTTTGGATTTCTGTATAAATATATTCTGTGTCCTCACTCATGTGATTGATACTCATTTTTTTGTCAGTATGAGTTTTAGACACTATGGTAAGCTTATTATATATATTATATGATTTAATTGTCATCCATTTTAAAATTATAAATGTGAAATCCCAGTATCCTTTGAAGCTACGTCTGGCTCTATAACACAGTTTTGGCCAATGTGGTCAGGCAGAAGTCTTTTGGGAGGAGTCTGTCCAGAAAACAGGGCGGTGCTTCACTATCAAGACACCTTTTGCACTTTTTCATCAATTCTCCCCTCTGTTGGGAAAGCAGACATCATGCCTATTTTTTTTTAATGAGGTAAAGTATGTTAATTTCCACCAACAAATTCGCCAGACATTTAAAAAGCAATAGAGGTGAATCGTGTAGTAGCAGCCTACTGGCCTTCAAATTTCAGAGTATTGTTCTCTCCCGCTGAGCTGTCTGCCTTGACTCATTAGTCTAATAAATGCACAGAGAAGGTGTACGTACAACAAATAGTACTTGTCACTGTTTAACACCACGATCACGTGGAAACATTGAAAGGAATCAGGTGCAAAGCCGTCATGTGAACCACCAAATCTGATGGTTGGGCTAAGGCTAAAATCTTGACAGGGTGTTTCTAAAGTGCTGAAGTGCAGAACATTCAGGCTGGCTGGTTCACCCAGACCAGAGAGAGAAACTGAAGTGAGGTTGGGAGGGCAGGGGGCCCAGAAGTGACTCAGCAATAACCTGCCCTTGTGTTCATTTCCGGAGACCAAAATTTAAGAATCTCAAGTAATTAACTACTGTAGCCATGTTTACAGTACAGTATCAGAGTTTACAATATAGTACCAGAGTCTCAGGGATGGAAGGAATTCATCATACAAGATCCCAGGAATACACATAATAGTTTTTTGTAAATGCAGGGCTAATTGGTGACACATCTGTGTTGGAAAGATACATGCGTACCACAAAACAAAACAACAACAACAAAACCAGGATCCAACCACTTGTATGTAGATGCAACATATTTCAATCATGAGAACAAAAGCACACAGGAAGAAAAATAAAGCAAAAAAATGTAATACATCCAAACCACAGATGTCATATGATGCCACCGGAGGAGCCCTGGCCTGCTTATTGCGTGAAGCTGTACAAGTGAGGCTGTAAATGTTTAAAGTCACTGTTAATTTTTGGTTAATAAAATTGCCACACAGGAAGTTAAGGGCTAAGATAAAGCATGGACATTAGTGACTACAAAGCCGGTATTTTTTTTCTATTTTGCCAAAACTGTCTGGGTTCGTATCCTTAAGGAACACATGAATTCCATGGAAAGACAGGCGAATTAAACAGCCAAAGTAATAGTAGCTAGGATATCACTACTATCATAATTATAAGCATAGCTTCATTAACACTGTATTTCATGTAATTCTTCTTGACGGCCTCCTGGATTTTGGAGAGCTAACCTCGGCAGAATTAACTGGCCCTTCCACCGCCTTTCCATCCCTCTCACTCATCCTCATAGAATGTGTCTCCTAGAATGTGGGAGACAATCTTTTTTGCAAAGCGGGAAAATTTTTGTTTTGTTTTGTTTTTTTAAAAGTAACTGGAGAAAACATTAACTATCACATGAAAGATATTTTCTTTCTAAATTGATGTTTGTTTATAGTTGTTCTCAGAGGTCATAGAATTATTTAACGTGTTAATAATTTTAATGTGTATTAAAGAGTTGTTCAGAAGTTTAAGTATTTAGTGCCACAAAAACTGCTTATAAAACAGCTTTAACTCTGCATCAATCTACAAATCACAGTAGCAGTAGTTGTTTCTGGAAATGTCAAATGCTTTCTGGTTTCAAATCACTCCAGAACACCAATAGTAGCTCCTCATTGACATTTTGCTATTCTGCTTCAAGCTAAAGACAGATGGCTGTGTATCTGTGTGATATGAAAAGCCATGTTCTTTCTACGATCAAGTCATAGTAAGGTTTCACTGAACTTTTTGAAGAGGTGTTTCACTATTCTTGTTTGCATCTTTTTTGTTCTGAGTTTTTGCTTTTTCAGGCTTGACGTATGGCAGAAAGCAGTTAGAAATAAGAATTTCAATATAAACATTATCTCTTTTGGAGGCCTATCGGAATTAGTGGTAAAGCAATAATAATGATGAGGTTAAACTATACTCCAGTTTATCATCTGTCTGGGGAATTCTAGATTGGAATATTAAAGTTTGTATTTTAATGTACTATCCATACTATTTGAAATTATAAACCTGTAATTAACTATAAGTCTGACACCTATTGAACTTAAGGTTAAAACAATGCTTAGAAATTATGTCATTATTATTCATTTTTAAGCACAAATCATTGCCTAGCATGTTTCAAAAGATGGAGGAAGCTATTTGATCTGGTAAAGTAACTAAAAGTTGGCAGTTTTTAAATAAATAGGACACCATGGCAATATATTTGGAGAGGAGTGATTCTGTAAGTATGATCATTAAAGTGGCTTTGTTAATAGCAATCCTCTTTTGCATTTGCAAAGTATGCTTCCTTCGAGAGGCTTAGAGTGCTTTTTTAATATCTTTGTACTGCTTCACAGTAACTGTGAAAAATGAAACAAATCTCCTCTCTAAAAATGTCATTGCAAAAAGAATTTTCGCTATGGGAATAAATGACCTAACATTGAATAAATAACCAAAAAAAAAAATCTATTGCTACCTTTATCTATCTCAAAGTGTGTAGTCAGATCAATGGTCCCATTGAACTTTGCATTAGTCTGAAATCATTTGATATATTTGATCAATTTGGGGTGTAACATTTTAAAAAGGAGTTGTCGATGATGTTTAATTTATCAGTTTGTGTATCCTCAGTACTTCTTATATGTGCATGATATATAAGAGTTGTTTAATACCTGAATTAAAATCAGGTGATGACTATGTAAATGCTGTAAAAGATGTAGAGGCTTGGAGGTTTAAAGAAATATATTAGTTTTCTCTTTATTGTTGTGTAACAAATTACTAAAAACTTAGAGGCGGGCCAGGATTCCAGGCAGGGCTTAATTTTGTTCTCTGCTCAGGGTCTTAGCAGGCTGAAATCAAGTTATTGGCTGGGGCTGTATAACTATGGGAGTCAACACCTCATCAGAGTTTGCTATGTAATATGACCTAAGCAAGCGTTTGACTACCCACATATGCACATGTTAAGTCCACATGCAAAGATATATGGTTGTAAGTCCTATAAATAGGGAGTGAGAATCCTGAGAAACTTGGAGGCCATCTTGGGATTCTGCCTACCGTAAGGACACTCACACACAAGCACACACGCACGCGTGCACACACACACACGATGGCAGCATCAAGGGAGAACCTTATTTGAATTTTTTTTCTGTTTTTTCACTGTTATCTCCTATTAGGAATAAGGATAAGGAAGAGAATTAAACATTCTCAGCTAGTTGCAGTTCAGTTATCTGAAAATTGACTTGTTTGATGATATAACAGCTAACTTGCCATGGATGCTTACTATGTGCCAGAACCTCTTACATTTTAGCTACATTAGCTCATTTGATACTACAAAAGCTGTGTAGAAAAGGCAACATTTTTGTAACTTTTCAGAGTTGAAAAAAATGAGACAGAAAAATATTAAGTGTTTTTATCAGGTTCAGGATGCTGGTGAGCGGCAATGATATGATAATATGCCAAGTATTTATTATATGCTCGATAAATGTAGTTAGTAATTCAATCGATTATTATTTAGGATCATTAGAAAAGGAAATAGTATAGGATAACCTAAAGGACACATAGATTTTGCTAACTAGCACTGCTGGTCTTTTATATTAGAACTAGTTGAGGATTGTGGTCATCCTTTTCCCAGAGAAGTACCAAACCAAATTTGAAAGAACTTCTAATTCAGAATCACTTCTGTTTAGCAGTGCCCATGACCTCTGTTTAGAAATTGCAGCACTACCTACCCACCTTCTCAGTGTACTGAGTAAGGAAATGCAGGGAGTAAAGACAAAATCTTATAATGATCATAAAAATTAAAACAGAATGGCCAACCACAACCAGGTGGAATCTTCATGACATTTAAGGAAGGAGGCAGATAATGAAAAGCATTTAGAGCAGCTCTGATTTAGTGGCATAGCCTGAGTTCGACCTCATGGAAAAAAGCTAACAAATAATGTGAGACGTGTTATTTCTCTAAAAGCTTGATTTGGCTTTTCCAAAATCAACAGCCAAAGGACTATTCTTTTTCCTTGACTTCAACCGTCTGTCCTCTGCCCTCAAATACTGATCGTATCAACATATTGTGTTCATTTAAGCAGAGACAAGAAACAGTTAGGGTTTGGAATCTGAATCAGGGTTGCTCTAGGAGGTGAAGGTGGCTGTGGAAGGAGAAAGAGGCTGCAGCAGGCAGAGGTGTCAGAAATTGAATGCCCAAGACCCAACGCTGCAGAAGGAAACCCGAGAGCAGAATATCACTTGCAGTATGGTTTTTCATACATTGCAGCAATTCAGATCAACAGAGAAACATGCTCATGTCCCTGAATTATTATTTTGTAGGACTCATCATAAAATTTTAAGACACTCTTTTAGATGCTCAATATGGTTTCAGAAAATCTGACTTTCTTTGTCAAGAAATGTAGAGAATTGCTACTTATTTTGATTTCAGGAGAGTAGTTTAGGTATCAGTTGAGACTGTAATTTTATGACACTTTGACTAAAATAATTTTAAGATAAAGAGGCCGTGGATCAGCAGGTGTCTGCCACGCTATTGTGAATAAGAATGAAATTTCAAACTTGTTCAAATAGATAAGCATGGGACATAGTCAATAGAGAAATGTGTACTGGTTGCCAGAGTTAAAAAATGTTAGCTCTGCCACCATTGATGAGATGCAAGGAGATAGCGTCATTATAAAGTCAACTTGGAATTACTGGTTTAGTAGAACTCTTGCAACTGTGTTTGCAGTTGAAAAGTTGCACTGATAAATTTTCTGAAACTAATGAACATATTAATTGTGTTGAGGTAATACAAAGGACTGTTTATTCTTGGCGTTTGTTGTTATTCCACAGAACTATCTCTTCATGTCTCTCAGGATGAGAGCATATTAGTTGACATCATCAAAGAAAAAGTTTGTTGTAATCATTGAGTCATTCCTTATAATAATTGCTTTTATAGCCCTGAGGTTGGCTTTAAAAGCTTGAATTATGAATGTTTCATATTACATTATTTTCATATTCCATGTGCATAGCTCATGCAAATTAACTTTCTTATAGCTTCATGCTGACCTTTACTTCATTTAAGGAAATTAAATTGTGAAATGAATCTGCTTAGGAAAATCTTTTTCAGGAAATATCCCTTCCTCTATTTTGTTAAGGTTTAAGAGGATCCTTTAGCATTCCAAGTTATTGATCTTATTGCATAATATAATGAAATAAAAATCTAGATAATTAATAAAAATTAATTTGAAATACTAATGTTTAAAACGTTGGAATTCAGCAGAAATGAAGTGTAGCTGTTACAATTAGCTCTTAATATTTTTAGGATATGAGGGTAAATTTCACATCATATACTGGCTTATTTGGCATTTTCCAGGCTGTTTGAAATTGATAAAATATATATTTAGACATAGATATTCAATAAATATCTAAAAATCTTTAATTTGTATGTTTGATGGTATATTTATTATGAAAAAATTAAAATATACCTTAAACACCTAGAAACAAAGCAGATACATTTTTTACATAACTATTTTTGTTTTATCTGAGGATGGTCTTGAAGAACTTTTTACATCTCTGATGATTTCTGAGAGAAGAAAGACTGAACATTGTGTATTTTCTGTTCATAACATCTCAACCACCTACTAAAATTCAGAAATGTACCCTAACAATGGCTAATGACACTGATGCCTTGTACACAAAAGAAGGAAAAAAAAATCTCTGGGCTTCCTGCGCATCATTTGTTTTAAATTCACATTGCATTTTATTTTCAAAACTCTGAAGTCATATTACATGGACATTACCTCCTTTATCTAAACATTATGATTCAATTTTCATATTAAAGCGTCTTTCAATGTAACATCATGCATGGGATCAGAAATAGAGCTTTGGTGTTTATTCTTACACCAACAAATGGTTTTGTTTATAAGCCAGATTCAAATTGAATATAAAGAGAGAGTTTATGGATTTTAGAATAATCTCAATAATCAATTACTTTAGGAAGATGAAGTCCGAGAGATAAAATAACCAAATCCGTAAAATCACGAGTATAAACACAGACTTGTTCACTGAATCCAAAGTAAAACGAAGACTAACTAGCTCTTTCAGAAATTTTAGTTTTGAAAGAAGCAAAAGGAATGATAATAACATCTGCATAGTAAAACTGTTAAGCCTGTTAACTTGAGGAGCTGTCAAGTAAAAAATATAAACAGACCTAATAATAGTTTAACAAAGTCTATGATGTCAGTTACGTAAAATGTATTGACACATACAAAATTCTTATCTGAACACGTTTTCATAGGGATTATGGCTTACATTCAAATAGTGTACCAATTCTCTGGTTCTCCCAAAACCTCCCATCCCTACCCCACCCCCACTTCAGTGCTCCTGACAAAGCTTAATTTTTCTTCTCTATAGTTGTTTTGCTATATTTTTATAATTCTTTATTTTATGTAGCACAATTTGAAGTTTAAAAAAGAATGCTTATAAAAACCTGTAAATGTGTGATCATGATTTTAAATTTGACCCTTTTCTGTGTTGATGATGTCAAGTCTGATCTAAATCATTACTTACCATTTGAGGAAACTTGACTAAACAAACCATTCTATATCTTTGCCAAAGAGCCAGCCATATAATATGGAAGGAAAAAATCCTCTGTCTTCAAACTTACTAATATAATTTAAATGTTCGCCTTTTATACTGTTGATATTTTAACCAGTATTAGTAATTCTAGTATTTATACTACAGATGAATTAGAATCTTGTATGCAAGGAAATACTACGTACTTATTTCAGCATATGTAGCATATGTAAAACATTAAAGAGAAGCAATGGGGCATTTTATAAAACAAAAGAATAGATTATCAGTGGATATTGTCATAAAATTATTTAACCTAATATCTAAAAATAAAGGTAGCTTATAGTTATAAATGAACGTAACATCCATATGAATATATGTCTTTGGCTTTTAAAGCCAAAGACAGAAATAACTTGGTGTTTTGTAATTGTGTATTTATTCAATTAAATGTGTAATTTTAATGTTAAACATATTATTAAGTACCTATCTGAAATTATATGCACAGGATTTATGTATACATATATGACTAAAATTTTAATACTTTTATGTGTCATGCATTATGTCTTACATTCAAATACTATGCTAATAAATAGAATTAATTTACTTCATTTGTTTCATGAAATAAAATTCTCCCAGTGATCACTCTCCCAACAATTAACATTCACTTAAATAGTAGTGTCTTTGGCATTTTATAAATAAAGTTTAAAACAATTGATTTTAATATAGCTTGCAATTCTTTCAACAATTGTGTATATGTATATTTACGAACACATCTAAGCATAACATTAGCAAAAATAAATTTCAAGTAAATAACATAGTTTCATATTGGATTTTGATTAATGTTTAATTTCCATTTAAGTAAATGAGATAACTCTTGTGGCCGGATTGAGAAAATACCTAACATTATAAGAGAATCTTGCTGTTTTGTAGGTACTAGTGAATTCATGGTTGATAAGAGGAATACATAAATGATACCGGTTGATATCTGAGTGACATTTTTACTCAAATTATTTATTAATGTTTTAAAATTAGTCTGAAATGACTTCCTTCTTTTGCTCTAAAAAATGTGAAGGTTTGTTGGGACATGAGCTTTAATTTCCTTCCAGCACTAGTGTCTAATGATGAAATAAAATTTTTAAAATCTGCGTAGCGCATAGCGTCTACTTCAGGCTCCCAGTAATGAGGTAGATTTCCCTTATCAGAGCAATGTCATGCTTTTAATAGACAATTTCAAATATTGCAAATCTTTTATTATTCAAAAACATACCACAATGTGCATTATTTGTAATAAAACACTGCATTTTGGAGCTAGTTCTAAATAGTTCTATTACATAATATTATATGCATAGTTCTATTTATATAAATATATATATATAGTATTTAGATAGTATATCAATATTGTCTCTGTTTTTGAACTTAATTTTTTCTCATTCTTTATCTTCACATGTTTTATAATCCAATTTTTTAATATACTCTATGATTTACCTCAAACATATCATCACTTGTCAATTTTGAGATTTGGCTATATTTTATTCTTAACTTCATTCTAGTTCTAGTTCATATTGATATCATATAATACATTTTTATAATTAAGATATTTTTTCAAACATTAATATTGTCTTTAAAACTTGATTTTTATAATTAATGTAATTCTATGGAAATTGATATTCATATTCATAATTCATTATTTCAGTGACAAAAATTTGTAGTAGATTTTTAAAAGAATAGAAGAGAATATAAATGTTAAAATGTTTATTTCTGGAATGAAAGATAAGAGGTCTTTTTTATTCAAATTAATCTCCTCCCATATTGTTTTTATTAATCTTTAAGTGATATGTAGAATTAATCATGTTAACTCTTCAATAGGTAGACCTTTATAAAAACCATAGCGTGATATTAAAGTAATATTCTTTTTTCCAGAATATATACTTTGTTTTTATTGCCAATATATATGCCCTTGAAATTAAAGGATTTCCCCCACGTAACCTTTTTTGGTATGTTAAAGGTCATTTAGACATATGTCAATCATTTGTTGAAAAATTAGCTTTGATGTATTATAATATGCTATAACAATTATTTAATGATCTCTAGAGATGTGTTTGCTGACTCAGCCATTCAAGGAAATGGGACTTTCTATCTAAAATACTTTTAAGTTTCTAAAGGCCTCAGAAATTCAGTATGAAAAAATGAGAAAAATAATCATGGAATGCTCTGTCATTTTCCTCAGAAAGATAATGGCAGTTGCTGGAGTGAACTCCATCAATAATTCACAATATTCAGTGATCAAAATAATGCTGATTTTTGCATGACTGTTAAAAGCACTACAACTACTATTTTATTGACTTCTCTCCAATTACTATTATCAGTTATTTATAATCCCAGTTTTCTAATAAGTCTTCTGAGTGATATAAATGTCGTCTTCTTACATCACTCCAAACACTTCCCTAAAGACTTTCTTCAATGAGGAAGAAATACTGATATTCCACAGCAGAGAAAATACACTCTACTCAATAGACTAAAAAGTGCTTATAATCATTATATATTCCCTTTAAAAAACCAAACTCTCTCTGTGTGTGTGTGTGCTCCTGCTATTTGTCAAAATAGATACCTGGAGAAAAGATAAAACAGACAAAAAACAACAGAAGAAAATATATGATGAGTTGATTACTAAAGAAAAAATATTTAATGGGACCAAACTGCAAGATTAGTGTTCCCTTCATGATCATGTGAACTTTTTAGACAATGTGTTTATTATATTTTCCAATAGAAGTGTTTAAGAATAGCACAAATAAAAGAATTTCATGAGTTGGATCATGATTTTCCAATGAACTTATTTAGTTGTCTCAGTTATCATACATCTAAGATCTTTTGGTTGATATTCATTTATCAGTATCTCTTAACATTCTTTTACAATTCTACCAAAAATGTACTCTCAAAGCCTCTATGTTAAATAATTTTCTATTAATATAGCTTGAATATATTTCTGGGAACTCACATTCTAAAGTAAGTGATAGCCGTTTATGAGATCAGTTCAGATTTCTAGAGATTGAGATTTTAAATCAGATTTCAGTGTGAATGAAACAATCAAATACCTAATCCCATGCTATAAAATATACTCACACATATTGTGAAAACACTGCGACATGACTGCTGTTAGCTACATTGCATGAAATTGACTTGCCATTTTTTTAGACATAAGGAAGTCAAGATATATTTGATGTGAATGTTTCACATGTCATAGTGAAATGACTGATTTATCTGTTTGCCTACACAGGAAGACCATTCATTGTAATATTACAGTGATAGACTTTACATTATTTTATTTGTCTTTGTATCTCTACTCTTCCGTATGGTGACTGGGACAGAGGTGAAGTAGGGCAAACATTTGTTGAACTATAGGACTCTGTGATTAAATAAGAAGAAAGGAAGTATAAGATATTTCAAACTATAGGTTATTAAATAAATTTATTCCTGCTATCATTGATACTGGTTTGATCTCACATGGGTTCATGTTGCAATATTTCAGTTTGTTTACATGTAACAACAGTTCAAAGTTGGAAAAATGATAGTTGGGTTTTACATGTTGATGGCAATCTTTCCAAATGTTTCTTACTCACTTTCTTGCTCTAGTAAATAGCATAGAATTAAAAGAATTTTGATATTTTTTAGTGGACCAAAATTCAACAATGATTCAGTCTTCATTTTTCCCACAATTATTCACTGTTTGTTACAGATAACAAAATACAAAATAATTAGACTGTAGACAAACGATCTAAAATTTAATACTGTTATTTTTAGCAAATACCTGATGTTTAAAACAGTTGCTTAGCTTATTACTCCTGAAAGATTCATTTCTACTCTATAAAATTTAATTAGTAGGTAATATTCCAGGTAAATGTATATATTTACCATTAAATAATTATGTCCTTAAAAACTTAGCTCAAATTGATTTTTTAAAAATTTTCCAGATGTAATATTTTACTCCCTGTGCTGCTAAATTTGTATTGTTTCTCAAGTGATTGAAGTTTTTAAATGTTTCTCCAAATGTTGTGTGTTTTTTCATCTTCAAAGGACCCTTCTATAATTGGCATTACAGTACATTTATAGTGCAAAACCAATATAATGGCCAAAAAACTCAAACCCATAATAAAATGTACTGATATGTACATAGGCTTTCATTTCTGCTTTTGTTTTATAAAAGAGGCACAAAGATATGCAAATTGGTGAAACTTTTATATTGTCCTTAAATACAGGAGGAAATTAGCTGCTTAACTCCCAGCTTAAAAATGTAAGTGATCGGCCGGGCGCGGTGGCTCAAGCCTGTAATCCCAGCACTTTGGGAGGCCGAGGCGGGTGGATCACGAGGTCAAGAGATCGAGACCATCCTGGTCAACATGGTGAAACCCCGTCTCTACTAAAAATACAAAAAATTAGCTGGGCATGGTGGTGCATGCCTGTAATCCCAGCTACTCAGGAGGCTGAGGCAGGAGAATTGCCTGAACCCAGGAGGCGGAGGTTGCGGTGAGCCGAGATCGCGCCATTGCACTCCAGCCTGGGTAACAAGAGCGAAACTCCGTCCCCCAAAAAAAAAAAAAAAAAATGTAAGTGATCATCTCCACCATTGGTCGTAGAAGGATTTGCTGTTTGGGATACATAAGAAGAAGAGTTTGAAACGTGGCTTTTAGCTGCATGTTGTAGAATATACCACGAGGAGAGTTTTTCTTTCTCTCTGCTTCCCTGTCACTCCCGCTATTAAATTCACTTTTGAATGCCCAGAAGCTAGCAGTGGCAATCAAATAAAAGTCTTCAATAAATACTTGTTCATTCATTCAAGTTATAGAATATGGGTTTTGATATGTTGCATGAACTTTTATTTTCATTGTTGAAAAGACTTCAGATGACAGCTGAACAAACATGGTTAAATTTGTGTTGGTAATTTTTTTTCTTTTTTAGACAGATGATAAAGAGCAAGGAAATTAAATATAAGACCAGTCTATATGGCACAATGAAAATAAATTAATCTTTTTAAATTTGGTTAATGCCATAGCTAAGGCTTAGCATCTGATGGGGTGGGGTGGGGTGGGTATACATCTTCATGCTTTGTCTTTTTTTTCATCTTAAAGATTTGCACAGCACATAACTAAAATGTTGGGGTTTTTTTTATTTTTTTTTAGAAAAAATATTTAAGCTTAAAATGTTCCCATATTTTAATTTAGCTAAAATATTAATTTTTATGAGGTGGAAATTATAAAAGTTTTGATGAGAGCAATAGCCATCCCCATACTGTAGTCAAGAAAATCTCATTATTCTCAAAAATATTTTTTGATTTGTAACCAAGACATTATTAGAAAAATTTATATTATAATTAAAATGTGATACTTAAATACAGAGAATAATTTCTAAAATCTATCCACACACTAAAGTCAATTAATACTATACTTGGCACTTTTCAAATATTTCAAAATTTAATCACCATAAGAACACTGAAAATTTTATTTCAATATTACAAATAACAATTGAAGTTCAACATAGTACACTTGGTAGGTAGTAGAGATAGAATTTAAATAAAAATGCACCACATGTTAGAGCCTTTACTCCTTGCTGAAATATTACACTGCCTTCTTTATAATGCTTCCTTTTTATTTCACTTGACTTTTCATTCATTTACTGAGTTGTTATGTACGTAACTTGACAGCCTAGGTATTTACTCTTGCTTATGGGGTTCAAAAATGCCCCAAATTATCTAATTCAACCCAAATTTATTTATCATCCAATACTTTAAAGACATTGTTACCACACATTTGACTGGTCAAAAAAAAAAAATCATGCTCTATATCCTGTGGCTTCGTTATTTTCATATATTTCTAGGTTTTCTATAATCTTGTATGCTATTTTTAGACAAACATCCCCTGTTAATTTTTAGTCTTAAGTTTTCCATGATTAATCATACTTATTTGCCTCTTTTCCTTACTTGGATACAAGTCAAGTGTTGCTTTGGAGAATATCAAGTGAACAAATTAGAATTAGTGAGTGTGGAGACCATCAGGAACACTAGAAAGTAGAAATCCTGAGTCTTTTTATATTAAAAAGAATGTGGATTACATAAGAATAAAGAAAGAGTCCTTAGAAGTTATAGAAACTTCTGAGGACCCCACATCCAGTCAGGGAGCTCACACACTGAAGACTTCAAATCTTGTCTCAATGGGTGCATTTTCCCGTCTTTCAGCCGACACTCAGCGCTTTCTGTGCATTTGGCTTCTTTCGCTTGTCTAATTATTTATTTTGCTTTTGTATTTGTGCACGTTGTCTCTTCCAGAGAGTGCAAACTTTTTGAAGTCAGGCATTAATTTTATGAAAGAGTCCTGGTATGTTTTTGAAGCCTCTTATTGAATATTTCATAATTCAACCCAGAGATTAGATGATTTTGAAGTATATTATATATGGAAAGGCTACATGATACGTATTCGTGGTACCAGAACAATGCCATTCAAATCAGCTCATGATTTTTCTGATGACATCACAAAGTTTGTATCAAGTCTTAACTCTGTATATGAAACAATTAAATTCTATGAAAACAGATTGCCACAGAAAAAGAAAATATAAATTAACCAAGGAAAATGTAAAAATCACCTTTTTAGTTAATTTTTGAAATGCAAGGTACTTTGTTTTTATATTCACAACAGTTCAAAGAACTGATATAGCATTAAGATCAATGATGCAATACCTCAATTAATGCTTTCTATCCCAATATTGTCTGAGTATTATTATTTGTACAATAGATATTAAGCTTTTTTTGTAAAAAATCCAAACTAGATTTTTGTTTGAACTGTTGACAACTTTGCAAAAGCTTAGCTTTTAATTAACTCTGCCATCTCTACTGCCTTTTAATTAAGAAATAACTTTTTTTCTGATTATCAATGGAATGACATCAAGTAGAGGATTTTACCAACTATATTGGCAGATCTAGTATGTATTTTGTTAGCAAAAAGTTTTATTTTTACATTTTAAGATCATTTCACATGATATATCTCAGTTTAAAAGATGGGACCAATTCTTAAACATGCTATGTCTTAGAAGCAGATGTCCAAGTTTATCATAAAAATGAGCAAAATCAATTTTCTTTACAACCAAATGGCAACATCTGATTTTACATCTTGGAATTCATTGCAGGTAAATGAGCGTGATCGTCTCCTAAGATTTGTTGGTCTCTTAGGTCTTCCTTCAATTAAGTCTAAATAGATGTCAGATTTCAAAAAACGTGTATAACTGTCTTGTTCCATGAGCTGGTACACTCTGCTTTGTGCAGCATCAAAACAGTGAGGGGTGGGTTGAGTGATGCTCTTTGTAATGACATCTTTGGTGTGAAAGTCAAGGTTAACCTGGATAAACAGGACAAAAAAAAGTATAATTATAGTTAATATGCTTATGTAAAAAACTTTGAGAAACAGCACAGGACTAATGCAATGTTGGAGTGGGCATAGTGGGTTTGGAAGCTGATATAATTTGGATGCGCACACGCCGCCCAAATCCGATGTTGAGTTGTACCCCCAGTACTGGAGGTGAAGCCTGGTGGGAAGTTACTGGAGATGGGGGTGGATTTCTCGTGAATGCTTTAGCACCATCCCCTTAGTGCTGTCCTTGCTATGGTGAGTGGCTTCTGGCAAGGTCTGACTGTTTAAAGGTGTGTGGCACCTCACTCTCTTGTTCCTGCTCCTGACATGTGAGGTAACTGCTCCCTCTCTGTGTTTGCCATGATTGGAAGCTTCCTGAGATCTCAGAAGCAGATGCTGAGCTAGTTAAAGTTCTTTTCTTACAAATCGCCTAGTCTCAGGTGTTTCTATTTTTACTAGCATATATCAAAAACTTCATTCTCTCTGTGGCTGGATATTCCATTCTATGGGTATGCCTCGTTTTGCTTATCCATTCATTTGGGACAATTGGGACAATTGAGTTTTTCCACATTGTGGTTATTGTGAACATTGCTGTTGTGAACACTGGTGTTTATGGCAGTGCAAGAATGGCCTACTATGGATGCTTGGGTATTTTCCTCTGTTCTGGACCAGCATTTCGTCTGGGTCATCTCTCCTGGTATTCCTGGTCCTTCTTAGTCTCCACTAATTTAGAATAATGGAATATTGCAATGCTAAGGATCATAGAAATAACTAAAGCTTAACTTACTTTCAAATAAGGTAACTAAACCTCACAGAGGTTAAATTATTTGAATCGTGAGAAAGAATAAGAGCGGGCATATTTGAGATTTTAATATGAGGCTTCTATTGATTCCAGTGCTCATTTCATTATGTTATGATGCTTTCTTCCAAGCAAACATGTGCTGCAGTATGAATGTGTTTTAAAGATATAAAATTCTTTAATGCCGTGGATTATAGCACTACATATGTATCTGGTTCTAATGGTGGTAGGTTTTCAGGTAGGGCTTTCTTTCCCCTTGCTCATAACACAGTGCAACTAGCTGCCTTTAAAAAAAAAAAATCTATGTAAAACATTGGTTTTGGGAGAAGCGCTATTTATAAAACATATAATAGAAACATAGAAGTCCTATTTAAATAATATTTGAGGGCAGTCAAGTCATATTAGCTAGTCTTATAACCATTTTAGCAATTGTATCACAATTACTTCACACTGAATTTGGAGGAAAAGAAATCTCAATTGTTTTCCACTTGAAAACTTGCCTAGTTAGGTTTGCTTCATCTCTCTATTATAAAATTTTTCTTTAAACTTGTCTTTAAAGTAGCCCTGAAACAAACAAAACTCTGTATAAATAGATGAGCCAAAATTAAAATGTGACATGATGCAAACTTCTTGATTTCTCTTGATTTCATCACTTACAGAAAACTTTAGTTTCTATAAGAGCTTGCTTGTGCTAAAGTGATTAATAGGAAGAAGTGAATGAATCTAAATGTTGCAATTAATTCTATTCACTTTTAGTCTAGATTGAAAATAACTCTGAGGAGTGACTTTAATCATCCTTTTCCTTCTATGATAATATCTCACAATGTATTCCATTTGTATGGATAACTCTATATGAATAATTATCTTTGCTCAGGCAACATCATGAACATTCGGGTAGAATATATGGGGGTAGAAATTTGATAAAAGCAGATTATCTCAAAAGTTTAGCCCTGAATAGACATTTCTTAAAAAAAGACATAAAATGCCATTTTAGACAAAATGCTCAACACCACTACCCATCAGGAATATGCAATTAGAAACCGTAATGAGATATCAACTCACTGCAGTTAGAATGGCTATTGAAAAAGACAAAAAATAACAAATGTTGGTGAGGATGTGGGGAAAGGGAAACGCATGCACTGTTGGTGGGCGTGTAAATTAGTCCAGCCATGACAGAAAATAGCATGAGAGCTCCTCAAAATGAAAAATGAAACTACCACATGATCCAGCCATTCTACTTATAGGTATATATCTAAAGGAATTGAAATCAGCAAGTTAAAGAAATATCTACATTCTCATGTTTATTCTAGCACTATTCACAATATCCAAGAGATGAAATCAACCTAAATATCTATCAAAGGATACATGTATAAAGAAAATGTCGTATATATGGAATATTAATGAGATATATAAAAATGAAACTCTGTCATCTATGACAACATGAATGAACTTGGAGGACATTATATTAAGTGAAATAAGCCAGGCTCACAAAGGTAAATACTACATGATGTGACTTGGATGTGGAATCTAATAAAGCAGCTCACATACAAGTAGAGAGCAGAATAGTGGTTAGCAAGGGCTAGGTAAGGTAGGAAGGATGGGAGAATGGGAAAGGATTGATCAACAGGCACACAGATAGATAGGAAGAATAAGTTCTAGTGTTATATTATGTAGTAGGGTGAGTATAGCAAATAATAATACATGGTATATTTCAAGATAGCTAGAAAAGAAGATATTGAATATTATCACCACAAAGAAATGATAAATCTTTAATTTGATGAATATGCTAACTCTGATTTTATCATTATTCAATGCATACATGTATTAAAACATCACACTGTATCCCATTAACAATGTATAATTATTAAATGTCAATCATAAAATAAAAATAAGTTGGGAAAATATAGTTCACATAGTTAAAAATAAAATTATTATCTTAAAAGTTTTGAAAGCAGTTATGCATTTTACAGTTATCTTTACTGTACCTCTTGTGGAGCATCAGTCTGTATAAATTTCTCATATATTGCTTTTGCTTTAAGGTGAATTTGTTGAGGTTCCTTGCTTTTCTTGAAATCTTCACAAGCTATCCAAAATTCAATATTTTCTTCACTAAATTCAGTTTTAAGAAACCTGGTAAAAGCCTCCAGTCCATCTATCAAGAAAATAAATGGTACGACTATAAAATAATATTAATGTTGGAAACATTTACTGATTGACAATAAAGCATAACTGCAAATATTAACAGAAAAGCTACGTATTCCCTGTAATGTAGCGCCATAGCACACGTCCTCCACAATATACGTGACAGACCTCATGTAGTTTTCACAACTATAAAAGGCAAGCATTATTCCCGTTGAAATAAGGCCAGTGTCTCACTCAGGCTTAAGTTTGACTTTAGGCCTAAGGGTAAGAGGGACCCTTTACAATGGACGTCACTTTGTGTCTTTTTTTTTTTGAACAACCCCCCCACCCCAGATTTATATAGCTTAACATTTCCCCTGATCTAAAGAGAAATGTCAAAAGAATACCTAGGACATATACACAAGCACCCACCCCAATGAACTCAGACAACCTAAAAGGAAAAAGGGCAACGTTCTGTTCAACGGAGAAAATTATCTTGCCTTCTGGAAGATGTTCCCACCTCCCATTCCACATCCTCTTCCTCTTGCGGCCACATGGGCACCTTTCCCCGGCCAGCCCCTGAGCCTTAGTTTTTATTTTTCATGCCCTCTACCATGGGCGCATTCTTCAGCGTGTCAGGCAAAATCAGAAAGGGAATTTTGCTGCCACGGATGACTCTGTGTCTCTTTTATCCATTCCCCTCCCAGAATGTGAAGGGCGATTCCACAGTGTCAAGAAGCCATTACAGTTAGAACGAATCCTACCTACTTCCACACCAGGACTCTGGTATTCAGGATCTTGGGATTCCCTGACTAAAAGCTCTGTGCTTCCAGCATTTGCACAGTCTTTTTTCCATGTCCATCTACCAAAAACAAAAACACACAGACTCACTGGTATTCATACCTCAGGCCTGAGTATGAACAAGGCTTTAGTTTGCAGCCTGGAGTGTGTACTCAAATGTGCAAAGAGCTGCTCACAGAAACCAAATAATGGGTGGAAAGGAAAACATGGTAAGTGATGTTTATAGAGTAGAACTGTTAAGTGTCTGAACATTTTAAATTCAAACATAATCTTCCAAGTGGCTTACAAAGTATATTTGTAATATATATATATTAAACAGTTACACATACAGCATGGGGCCTCTTTTTCACTTTTTGTCTTGCCCCATAAATGTTAGGGGCAGGTATCAAGTCTTACGTAACACTGCTTGGGCTCAAATTCGTGTTCATTTAGTTACGATTTGGCCCTAAGCATTATTACCTTTTCTTTCTGTATCTTAGTTTTTTCAGTATTCGAAATTAAGATAATAATGATCCCTACCTGATAGGGCTGTTGAGAGAATTAAATGTGTTAAAATGCACAAAGTGTTTTGAACAGTAAATAGGACATATTAAGAACTCCCTAAGGATTTTAGTAATGGTGGTTGTGATGATGATGGTAATCTTGATAATTTTTATTTAAGGCTCACCAAGATGACATTTACATAACTAAAAAAGTGGCAGACTTTGGATTCAACCCCAAGGCAATGTGACTTCAAAACTGGGGCTCTTTCAACTATTTTTTTTAACAGTATGCTTATTTTTAAGCCTTTTAAATTAACTTTTAAAAGGCTTTTTTATTTAGAGAAAATTATAGATTTACGTGAACTCGTAGGAAATTACAAGAGAGACCCCATGTACTCTTTAGCCAGTTTTCACCAATGTAACAACTTTCAACTGCAGTGAAATATCACAGCCAGATAGTGACATTAATTAATATAATCAAGATATAGAAAATTATGAGTATAATTCATGTTGCCCTTTTATAATCACATTACATCTCCCCACATGTAACTCCTTTTAACCCCAAGGAACCACTAATCTGGTCTCCATTGCTATAATTTTGTCAATTCACGAATGTTACATAAATTAAATCATACAGTATATGTTGTTTGAGATGTTTCTGTTTTCCACGCAGCATGATTCTCTGGAGATTGATTCAGGCTGATGCATGTATCAGTGGTTTGTTTCTTTTTGTTGCTGTATTATATTCCATGATACGAATATACTACCATTTGTCTAACCTTTCTGCCATTGAAGGAAACATGGAGTTATTTTTGTTTTTTTAGTTATTACAAATAAATCTACTATAAACATTTATGTATAGTTTTTAAAAATGTACACAAGTCTTTACTTCTTTCGACTAAACTCCAAGAGGTGAAATTGCTTGTGTGTATGGTAGTTGCACTATAGGAATGTTGAGGGAATGGAAATATGTTCCTAATGGATTTTTCAGATAAACTTTCTCAGAGTAAATCACATTTGAGTTGGATTTAAATGAGTTTTAGCAATCTTTCTTTAGATTCGCTCTTACTCTCTAGTTATAGCCTATTTCTCTTTCTGTTCTCCTTATGTAAGTTATTGCATAAGGAAATATCATGAGTCCCATCTGGACTTCCCACTTGGCAGCATCTGATATTACTGACCCCTCCTTTTTCAAATACTCGTCCACATGGGACTGTAGGATGCCGTATCTCCTAGTTCCTACTGTCTGATCGTTTATTTGTGTGTTGTCTGTTTAGGTTTAGCTCCCTCTGTTCCCCTTAAATGTGATGTTTACTAAAATTATTTCCTTTATGACTGTAAAGGAAATAATTTCCCTCTTTTTTTTCCTTCCTTCTTTTCCTTCTTCTTTCCTTTATCTTCCCCATTCTCCCATATTCTCTCTTGAAATTTTTCCTGAACTCCTTTTTTTCTCACATCCAACTGTACTTTATGCATCTGGTTAACACCTGCAGACAAAATGAGGCATTACAAACAATTCTGAAAAGCAAAGTTTTTTTGTTTTACATATTGATAGTATTAAAATATTTTAATCTTCTTACAAGAAATCATTTTTTAAAATCTTAACTTCCAATATTCCTCTAGCTACTGACATATCTTTTCTCCCTACAAATATAAAATCTTTGATTACGTTTTCCACACTTAGTCTCTTAATCCCCTTTATCTCCTTGACTTCCCAACAGACAAAAATGTGGTTTCTATTCAACACTTGACTTAAATTATTGTTGCCAAACTGATTTAATGTTATACTTAGTGAACATTTTTTTCCAGTCCATATGTTATTTCATCTCTCTACAACAGCAGGCACGGTAGAGAATTGCCTGCAATTCTCTTCAATGGCAGCTAAGCTCCAGAGTTTCCTATTACACCTCTGACTATTGCATCCCCAAATCCTTCTCAGTTTATCCTTCTTTATCTTTCCCTTAAATTCATTTCCTGAAAAATTACTTCAACACTCAAATTCAGTCGATATGCAGATGATTCTTAGAGCTTATTTCAAGTCTCTTTCTTGAGTTCCAAGTTCATGTCAACCAACATGTGAAAAGCATACTGAACTGACCACTGAATTAGTCATATCAATGGTGCATTCATCATCTTTACCCAAAAGCTTCGCGGCATACATTTCCCACTTAATGACACTACCCACTCAGGGTGCAAACTGGAACCTGGCATTTATTCTTAGGGGTGCTTAATTTTCCTCTTACCTCACACACGGTTGATAATCAAATCTTATAAAACATCCTCTTTCATATAGCTGACATCTGTCTTTTTATTTTTGTGCAATCTGTAATTACTTTTATTTAGACCAGAATTATTTCTCACACAAATTAGTATAAAAACCTCCTAACTGGTGACTTTGACTTTAGGATTTCCTTGTCTCTTCCTCCAGCCTCCCAGTGAATTATCCACACTCTAGTCAATAATATCTTTCTACAGGACACATTTTAGTATGATTCTTTGTTGTTTAAAATTTCCCAATAGCATTCATGTCTTCCTGCTACATTTGTTTACATCGATTTAAGCTCCACTCACAGAGAAACATGTATGGTTGCATTCATGCGCCATATTCCTGAATCTCTTAGGTTTCGCTCCTGATGAGAACACATTTCCCTTCCTATTCTAATTCCTTAAAGCAATTTTATTAATCTAGTCCATACAGTCTATATTCATTGAGGTTTAAAGTATATTTCATCAAGTCTGGGAAGACTTCACCAATCTCTCAAGAATAAGCTGGGTGTCCTTCATATATGGCCTTCTAGCGTGCTGGGTAAACTTAAAATATTGTGCTACAGTTGCCTGTTAACTGTTTTCCAGGCCACACTGTAAGATACATAAGATGAAGACCCTTGTCTAATTTGCCACGAAATTTCCAGTACCCAACATGAAAAATGACCCAATAATTATTTAATAATACTAAAATAAATTATCAGCAAATAATCGAACTGATGATAAAAATACAGGATTATTTTTTAAAAACATGAAACAGTTCCAGGAAATGTTTTATGTCTTAGAAATATCAGACTATTATATTTACAAGAGACATGGGCAATCAGAGCTACTAACATTACAAAGCAAAAAGTAAAACAAAAATCCACAAAATTTTGTCCTATTTTGAATATGGACAGAAACATGTAATTAAAAATATACCAGTTTATTTAAAAAGTCAAGTCTTAGCTGGATGGCATTAAACATTTAATTAATGTTCTAGTTTCATGCTTGGCAAGCAAAATTTTTATTACAATTTGGCTGCTTCAATCATATGAAAAGGTAGGGAAATGGCTATCAGTGACAGTTTTATTTCTGAATCTGTATTATTAGTTTGGAATTCAACCTCATGAGTTTTGCCAATGTGAGCCTTCTACTGAGAATTGGGTCCTTCCTGACCTGCTAACAAGATGACAGCATGAATTTTGAGAACGTGTGAGGCTGGAGTTTGTGGTAAATTCCAGTCTCTATGAGTTTGGACAAGCTGACAAACATTTCTGGAGGTACACTGCTCTCTCTCGAATGTCACTATGAGTTATTCAAACATAACATATTTCTTACTTTGGTCAACCATTTTATGAAATATGTTTGTTTGCAAACTGAACTCCCCACAAAATACCTCATTAGTTCATTGAAACAATATTGATCACATGCTATGTTCCAGACATTCTGGTCTAGGTAGTAGAGACAAGCAATTTAAGAAGTGGACAAAGTCCTCTATTTGATAGTTAATCTGTAGAGCCCTACCTTAAATAGAAGAACACGTTAATATTGAACTATGAAGGAGAGTCATTGCAAAGTAAGAGGAACCAGCGTTGTTCTCCTATCACAAATAACTGTAAAACTAGACAAAATATTGAGGCAGTCATTTTCAAACAACACACCTGGCACCAGGTGAGAAGAAAAACACCTGAAGTGAGTGCTAGGTTTGCCCTGGCTTTCTACCTGGGGGCATTTTAAAGACTGAAACGCATGAAGACGAGGCTGAGCAAAGTAAGAAGTCTTGCTGAATTGAAAAGACAGAGATAAGAGTTCGGGCATTATGATTATTTGGAATTTGGGGGTCAGGGTACTGGAAAGGGGAGATGTGCAGAAGGTACAGGATAGCTTTAGTGCCCTTGTACTAACTTGTTTGCTCTCTTTCTCACTTGTAGTTCTCAAGAATAAATGTACAGTGTGCTGACAGTGCAACACCCTGAGACATGAAGAAATAAAAGGAATAACCCTGCTGTGTTCCTGTGCCACCATAAAATAGGCTCTTCTTTGACACTTTAGCCCAGGGATACCTGTATTCCTTGGGGCATGCAACCCAGGACAGGCTGCTTTCCGGGATCCCTCAGCTGCAGTGCAGTTGGAACATCACAGACAAGATTTAATTCACTCTTAGTAGCTTTCCTGAGCGTTGGGGGAGCAGCTCATTATGAATAGGCTTCTCTTATCCCTTGCTGCCTGTGTGTCAGTCCTAAAGTCGCTTTGCCTAACTGGTTGTATCCGTGTTCTATCATACTGGATTTGTGCAAGTAATCAAAATTGTAGCCCAAGATATAGGTGGCTTGAATGGTGACCAGTGCAAAGCGATTCTGCGTATAAAAGGACCCAGAAGCCTGCATGCGGTTTTCCTGCAGAGCCTTCACTGAGGGCTGAGCTGCACATGAGCAGGGCAAATTTTGTGAAGTCTTGACGAGGATAGCCGCTATGAGACTGAGGTAAATGGAGATATGAGAGTTTTGATAGGTCTGGATGACGTTGGATTTCTGGCTCTTGGGACAGATGCCAAAGAAAGGTCATGTTTCTGTTTTTTCCT
The DNA here is from genome assembly GCF_001604975.1 of Cebus imitator. Taxonomy (NCBI): domain Eukaryota; kingdom Metazoa; phylum Chordata; class Mammalia; order Primates; family Cebidae; genus Cebus; species Cebus imitator. The sequence continues at coordinate 1,907,438 of NW_016107562.1, forward strand.
GGTGCTAAGAAAGGTCTTGGCCTAATACTAAGAAAATTCTGAGAGATACCAGCCTTAAAGGATCAAACTGGCCAGAAAAAAATCAAGAGGATACAATAGTGATTTAATTAATTTCCAGAAAGATGATTCGATGCTCTTTAAAGGAAGACCACACAATCTACTCCTGCGTCTTCCTCCATGGTCACATACAATAAAAAAATTAGTCATGTTAGGATATTTTCAAAACTCATGATCAATATTTTGTTTGATTACAAAATATCAATAAAAAGCAATTATGAGGTATCTAAAATGTTGGGAATAGCCAGCAAAAACTTTAAAAGAGCCCCTATAATATTTTTTAAATACAAAGGTTAAAAAAGACATAAGACAAAATTTAAATTATAAAAAATAATCACGTTGAAATTCTGGAAATAAAATGTAAAATATTAAAAATTCAAAAATTATTAGATGGTCGTGGCAACAGATTAAAGACTGCAGAAGGGATGGGTGTGCAAGCAGACAGTTGGGCAGAAGATAGATTTACTTCATCTAAATAAGGTAGGAAAGGAGGAAAAGAAAAAGAACAACAACAACAAAATGAGGAAACAAAGGGAAAATAAACAGTAAGATGTTAGATGCAATCCCATGTATATCAAGGATGATATAACATTTAAATGAGCTAAACATTCCAATTAGAAGTCAGAGATTATATGACTGGGTTAAAAAGTAAAAACAGACTATATATTGGCAATAAGAGACACATTAAATAAAAATGTCAGGAAGATGAAGAAAAAGGATAAAAATGTTATACTGCAGAGGTTAAGCATAAGAAATCTGAATAAAAAATCTTCACGTGTCTTGAAAAAGTGACTTCAAAATAAAGAGTATTTCTATTTTGTAATTTTTAAGTGGCCAATTATTACTAGTGCATAACAATCCTAAACATATATGAACTTAATTTAGAGCTTTAAAATACATAAAGCAAACCAACAGAACTAATAGAAGTAGAAAAAAAATCACAATTTAGGTGTATATTTTAATTATGCTTACTCGTTAATTCATGGAAAAAGCAGACAGAATATCAATGACAGTATATAAACTTAAACATTGTTAACTAAATCGACTTAATTGACAATTACAAATGCTCTACCCAACACATCTTTCCAAATGCACAAAGACAGACTATGTGTTAGACTCATAATATGAGTCTAAATAAATTTCAAAAAGCTTGATACCTTACAAACATGTCCTTTGCCCACAAGGGGTTTGAATTAATAATTGACATTAGTACATACATACAAACAAAACGAAAACAAATATTTGAAAATAAGCACACAATAACCAATATGTTTGTGATAAATAGGTGTTAAACACAATAAACTAAGTGTTAAAGAAATGACAAAAAAACAAACCCATTCAAAAGTGGGTGAAGGATATGAACAGACACTTCTTAAAAGAAGACATATATGAGGCCAACAAGCATATGAAATAATGCTCATCATCACTGGTCATTAGAGAAATGCAAATCAAAACCATACTGAGATACCATCTCACACCAGTTAGTGTAGCAATCATTAAAAAATCTGGAGACAGCAGATGCTGGAGAGGATGTGGAGAAATATGAACACTCTTCCACTGTTGGTGGGAGTGTAAATTAGTTCAACTATTGTGGAAGACAGTGTGGCGATACCTCAAGGACCTAGACATAGAAATTCCATTTGACCCAGCAATCCCATTACTGGGTATATACCCAAAGGATTATAAGTTATTCTATGATAAAGACATATGCACACGTATGTTCATTGTGGCACTGTGTACAATAGCAAAGACCTGGAACAATCCCAAATGCCCATCAATGATAGACTGGACGAAGAAAATGTGGCACATATACACCATGGAATACTATGCAGCCATAAAAAACGATGATTTCATGTCCATTGTAGGGATTTGGATGAATCTGGAAAACATCATTCTCAGCAAACTGATATAAGAACAGAAAACCAAGCACCACATGTTCTCACTCATAGGTGGGTGTTGAACAGTGAGAACACATGGACTCAGGGAGAGGAGCATCACACACTGGGGTCAGTTGAGAGGGGCTCTTTTCCTAGAAAAGAGGAAAAATACATGTAATAGAAAAACTGTAGAGAAGATTAACAGAGCCAAACCTGGTTCTGTTAAAACATTAATAAAATAGAATCCCTACCAAGAAGACTCTTGCATTAGGAAGCAAACCATAAATAATACTACAGATCTTACAGATACTACAAACAAATGAACATTATGAATGGCTTAATGTCAGTAAATATAATTTATATTACATAGGCAAATTGTTTAAGAAAACAATAAACCTACCCAAACTGACACTTGAAGAAGTGGAAGATCTGGTAGTCCTAATTCAATTAATAGATTTTATAACAAAACATTTCTTTCCCCCAAAAAATGCCTGGGCCCAAGTTTAGTAAATTCCATCAAACATTTAAGAAAAAAAAGTATTTTAATCTTACACAATTGCTTCAAGACATTTAAGAGAAGATAAACACTTTCCGTCTCATTTTATGAGATAAGGGTAACTCTAATACCAAAACGTGACACTCTCCTAAATAAAAAGCAAGTAAAGACTAAGAAAGAAGGAAAGAAAATAAACAATATCTCTCATGATTATAGATGCAAAGATTCTGCACAAAGTATATTTTTAAAAATCCAGCTATTTATAAAGAAGGTGCAACTATTCTGGCATTATGACTGAAAAAAAGTTGAAATAAGTGTTGTAACTTTCTTTGTTCAACTCCTTTTAGCTTAGATTGCCACATTTTTAAAAATGTTTATCGCTCTCTAGAGCTATTCCTAATGGTCAATGACTATTACTAATATAAAAAGTTCCATATAAAATGAATCAAGTATAACGAATTTCTGTTGGTAAAATTATGGCAATAACTAAGGTTTTGCATTGATAACATGGCTAGAGGTTTTAAAGGTTGTTACTTATATGCATCACCTCATTTAATTTTTATAACAGATACATGGAATATGTCTTATATTCATTTTCATAGATGAGAAAACTGAGTTTCAGATTAGTTCAATCACCCCAGATTTCACTTTTATATATATGTATGCATATTTTCTCCGGAAGGTGTTGTTTTCTTTGGTAGGCAGAAAAATAACACTCCAAAGGTGTTCATGCCCTAATCTTCAAGACCTGTGTGAAAAAAGGAACTGAATATAGTTCAGTACCTTGAGATGGGGGAGATTATCAGGGTAGATCCAATCTAATCACATGAGTCCTTAAAAGTAGAAGAGGCAAAAGAGTAGGTCAGAGAGATGTGACCTACGAAGGACCTGACTGTGCTGCTACTTTGCATATGAAGAAGATGAGTCAGGAAACGCAGTGTATTCTAGAAGGTGGGTGTCTTAGTCTGTTTTGTGTTATTATAAAGGAATACCTGAGGCTGGGTAGTTTACATAGAAAAAGGTTTATTTTACTCACAGCTCTGGAGGTGGTATAAGAGGCCTGCTGGCATATGCTTGGCTTCTGGTGAGGGTGTTGTGCTGGGTTAAAACATTGTGAATATCAACGAAGAAGTGGGCAAGGGCACAGAGGAATCAAACCCGAAGGGCATCCTGACTCATAACAACCTACTCTCCAGGGAACTAATCCATTCCCCTGAGAAATAATCCAGTCTTTCAAGAGTGAAAACTCACTATGGCTGAAACTGCACAGAGCCATTCCTGGGGTATCTTCTCCCATGACAGAAACAAGTCCCCTGGGTGCCCCGTCCCAATACCACCACATTGAGAACCAAATTTCAACATGAGATTTGGGGTGGGGGAACAAACCATATCCAGACCATAGCAGCGGGAATGATCCTCAGTTTGCAGCCAGCAAAGAAAGGAAGCAGTTGGTCTCTAACTGCAAACAAATTAATTCTGCCAGCAATCCAAATGCAGTAAAGGGGTTTTTCTTTAAACCCTCCAAAAAAAGAACAGCCTGCTGACATCTTGATTTTATTTTGATCAAACCCATACTGGGCTTCTTACTTACACAACTGTAAGATAATAAAATTGTGCCATTTTAATCACTGTAGTTGTGGTAAATTGATACAGCAGCAACAGGAGACTAATACCATCCTCAAGTTATGCTATTTGTATCGTCATTTATATATCCTTTATATAGACCTTGTCCTCTTTGTCATGAACCATCTGTTTTAATGTTGTTAGCAAACTTTTGAAATGTATTAGAGTTCCAGGAACTTACCGTTAAGGAAATCAGTTGTTAGACAAAGACGTGACAACCTCCGGAAATCCCTAAGCTTTATAGTACGGAATGATTCCAGCCACTACCGTGAGAAAAGGAAAACATCGTCTCTTCCTCACCACTGCATCTTCCATTGGGAGGTTTGCAATCAGACAAAGGGAGATGCTGCCATTTCTTTTCCTCAGTACATTGACCAGAACTTAACATGTTAGTAGTTAACATGTTAGTTAAGAAACTAGAGAGACAAGGGAAGGTAGGGCTCAACAAGAATTTGAGGAGGCATTGGAAAACTGACAAGCACCTTACAGAACTTGTCTGCAGTCGTGAGATGCTAGTAAGATAATTTCTAGTCAAACGCAACTGTCCGATGAAGGGCTTACTGCTAAGTGATTCCTGAATGAGTCAGCAAACCCTGACCACGGAGAAGCAGGAGTAATCAAGTTGCTCTTCTTTCTCTAGCTCAGTTACTGTATTATTTTCAAGATTTATTTCTTGCACTGAGCAATATGCTTTTCTCAGAATGTAAAAGGGACGTATAAATGAACAATAGTTCTCTGAAGCAATGTGATAGGTTGTACATTTCCTCCAAATATCTAGAAATACATAGGTTCCAGAGTATACTGAATGGGCTAGCTACCAAAATAATTGCCAAAGTGAACAGCAGGGTGTCAAGTGTGCTGGTTTTACTGTGGCTTATTAATAATAAGCACTATAGGGCTCATTGTTCCTTAGAATGTTCCCATTTGATTTTCCTTCCCATACCTCCTTTCACAGTCTGCGTTTGAAAACTGGACTTACAAAAGCAGTTTGTGTCAGTGAATTGGCCAAGACTACATTCCTTTAATTTTTGAAAAGTGAATTGCAGTATTGTGGCAAAACTTCAAGTAAAACTGCGGCCTTAGACTGATGACTCTAGGAAATAAGCTGAATAAGTATCGTTTGGCTGCTGATTGGTAATTTGAGCAGCTTGAGAATTCCTTTCTTTTCCATTATGTAACTGCAGGAGTGGCATCATTGTTTATTATCTGGTTTTAGTGTCTTTTTGTTTGTTTGTTTTTAATTTTTCCCCCTCTGTCTTATATAATGATCTGGAATAAATAAGGAGGCTAAAACAAAACATGCTGACATGCTGTGTTAGTTCATTTTGCATTGCTCTCAAGGAACACCTGAGGCGGAGTAATTTATAAAGAAATGAGATTGATTTGGCTCATTGTTCTGCAGGCTGTGCAAGCATGGCACCAGCATCAGCTCAGCTTCTGATGAGGCCTCAGGAAGCTTTTACTCATGGAGAAAGGCAAAGGGGAAGCCAGTGCATCACAAGGCGGGGAGTGAGAAAAGGCAGAAGGTTTCAGGCTGTTGTAAACAACCAGCTCACATGTTAACTAATAGATTGAGAACTTGCTTATTACTGTGAAGACAAGACAGAGTCATCCCTGAGGGATTCACTCCACGACCCAAATGACTCCCGTTAGGCTCAGCTTCAGCCTCAGTGGTCACATTTCCACATGACATTTGGGTGGGACAGACAACCAAGCCATATCACATGCCTTTCAAACTCTACATGGTAACTGAAGTACAGTTTGAAATGTGTGGAAATGTCTAGGTCTGTAAAAGAAAACCACCACACAGAACAGTGATCTATGCACCGACTGGCCTGAACTCAACCTTAGGCAGTTAGCTAAGTTAGCCTCTGCCCAGAACTACTTAAAAAAATATATTCTTGAGAACTCTTCCCTTGATAAATATTTAAGATAATGGAAACCAGCTACTTGCCACCTGTACTTACTTCATCTTTCAAATTGCTAACATATTTGTCCTTTTTCTAAGTTAATATCCATTTTTTTACGAGACTTAATTCTAAAAAAAGTTATCTCAGTTTATCTCTGATAACTATTTTTGGAGCTGATAGATTGTTTTTTAAATAGAATTTTAAAATGTCTTATTTCTTATGGCAGGTCTGTATCTTAGTATGTTTTGCTTGATAGTTGTTATTAAGTAGATTTCCGAAGAAAATTTCTTGGCTAGATACTAAGAAACAATTTGAAGCAGGACAACAAAATAATTGGGAGAACATTTTCAGGTAATCCTAATTAAAAAGAAAACAAGTAGTCATATGGAAATGCGCCCTCTGCTGGTATTAAACGCATACCATTGGGTGCTATTGATCTGTTTGTTTATGATATAGGTCCTGCCTGTCCAAATTTCACAATAAGAGGATTTTATCTTGTCCTTCCTTGTTCCTCAGTTCCTATTTAAATGGAAATTGAAGCGAAGTTGACAAAATAAAAAGCCTCTTACATTACAAGAAAAAATCAACCTGTTTCAAGGTCATATCTAGTTTCCAAAGAGGAAAGAAAGTATGCTTTATTTGGCTTATAAAAAAAAGTTGCACTGACCCAGTGAAGAGATCAACTTTTTTGTTTTTAATATACTGCATTCTAGCCATAGGTCATGCATGAGAATGGACTGATCGATTTTTAAATATCAAATTATTCCTAAAGTGACTTATTAAATAATTGTCACAATTTCTGAAGAATATGACCATTACTTCTCTAATTAACAGATCAGAATTATAATATTTTTGTACTGACAGCTAAAATGCCCAAAAGCCAGATACCTGAAATTGTTATTTATTAAAATAACTTTTTGGCCTACCTTTTAATTACTGATTAAAAAAAAAAAAAAGAAAAACAACTTAGTCTGAACCTGAGAATTGTGTTATGTATTTAAACAGTATTTACAATAGTTAGGAGTTTTGCATGTTCATTAAGGTCTTAGCATATTGCTATATGCCTTTTATTGGCACAATTCCATTTAATTTTCACATCAGCCCTATGGAGTACCTGTAAGTCTTGTTATACTCATGTTTATAAATGAAGAAGTGAACATTCAGAGAGTTAACTTGCATTAAATCTTGGAGCTGGTAGAAGACAGTGCAAGTGCTTGAACCCAGGTTCATCTTATTTCAAATTACAGGACCTTTACAACTAAACTTCCATAAAGAAAACAAAGTCCTTACTGTAGAGGAATATGGAGATTAATGGGCAAGACAGGCGTGTGTGCACCAAGGACTGAGGAAGGACAATTACAAGAGTGACTTATTCTGGTCAAAGCAGGAGAGGAAAGTCAGCCTGCATAAAATTCACATAGAAGTCTTCCAGAAAACAACGTAAACATTATTTCAGATGGAGTTTTTCACTAACTCACAAGCATGAATGTTGACTCTGTGCCATGTTCTTGGCTCTGGAATGGAACACAAAAGCCCTTTGTTACCAGGGTGAGTCTCGTGTTTGATACGGACATTTGAAATGAAGTCAGCGTCAGAAAAGTGCTGTGTATACTCTGAGGGATCATGATGCAGAACTAAAGTGAATGGATTTTGTTGGCATAATATGAATATAATAGTAAAGAAAAAATACTAATTCAAGAAATGAATGATGAATGAGAAAGAAGTTTATTAACTAAAATTTTAAGTAAATAACTTTTTAAAAGTAATGTGCAATGCTGTGCAAGATTACCCCAGCACATTACTTACTTCCTGTTTCTCTTACTCACTTTGGGCAGCTGTATTAAGTCAGTTCACAATGGGACCATTTCTCACACAGAGGCAGTAACTTACTAACAGTCCTTAGAAGGCAGCAGTGGTGAATGCAGCTGCCAAAGTGCTTGATAGAACCTGGGTTTAGAATTCACACTGGAAGAAGCTGGCTCAATGTGTCATACAAATATGAAATGCTTGTAATTGCATGTTTCTATATTGAAACTCTGGCATCTGTTGGAGTATTTTTCTGATGCCAAGAAACCAAATGAAACAAAAAGTCAAGAAAATATGTAGTTGGAAACCCAAGTACCGTGTAATATCCTAAGTACTAAGTTGCATTGTTTCTTTTGGTTTGTAGCTCTGATTTGCCATAGAATGTGATTTCGTTTGCAATAATGAATGATTTACGTGATCCATTATAATTTGGACTGGGTTTTATTTATTTCTAAACTTTAGATAAGTTAACAAGTTGAGTGTTTGTTGGCCAGGCACGGTGGCTCATGCCTGTAATCCCAGCACTTTGGGAGGCCGAGGTGGGCAGACCACGAGGTCAGGTGTTCAAGACCAGCCTGGCCAACATGGTGAAAACTCATCTCTACTAAAAATACAAAAAATTAGCTGGGTGTGGTGGTGTGCACCTGTAATCCCAGCTACTCAGGAGGCTGAGGCAGGAGAATCGCTTGAACCCGGGAGGCGGAGGTTGCAGTGAGCCAAGATTGCACTACTGCACTCCAGCCTGGGCAACAGGGCGAGACTCCGAAAACTAAAAAAAAGAAGAAAGAAAGTTCAGTGCTTGTTATGGGTCGGCTTGAGTCAGAAATTTAAATTTTTAGAGCAGTGGAATTCTTTATCTTGCAGAAAATTGGTAACCAAAAATTAGGAACTGTAACTTGAAAAGCCACAAGGTGAAAAATATAAGAAGTACTCATTTCCTTCCCCAAAACTGAAGTATGTATTTCCTTGTAGTCCTTACTCAAACTTAGTTATAAGTATTTTCCAAAATACAGTCAGTTTGTGTTTTTAAATCCAGGATGTGCAATGACTTACGTAGTCTACTCCCATCTTACATGTTATGAATTGTTTTAAGAAATTACTTAGGATCACAATTCCAAGTGTGAAAATTTTAAGTAAATAGTTATTCATAAAAAGGTTAAAACTGTTGTAGTTATTAGCAATGGCTAGATAAAACCGTACACAGGGAAAATGAACAGTTATGTAGCAGGAAGATTTTCTAACTGATGGAAATTCCCCTCATGAGAAATAACATTCTCATTCAGATAATGAATTATCAAGTATGTGAGCTGCTTAGAAAATCTTAACTATAAGTCAGCCTTCTATATTCTAGGTGTGCACTTACAAAACCCTGCAAAACTTTTAATAAGGTTTACCATTGACAAAAAATGTTCAAACTCTACCCTGTTCTCCTTTTGCAAATCTTGTTTATCCACCTCTATTTCACATCTATTACAGGCATCATTGTCTTCCTATTATAATGAAAATAAAATCTAGGGATCTTTGGCTCATCCTTATTTTTTGTTTCCTATTCCTTCATCTTCTCATTCTATGACACACATACACACTAATTAAGTCACCAAGTTTATCCATTTTTTTTTCCCAAAGTGGTCCTTACTTTGAATTTAGCTTTTATATAACAACTGTGTAACTCTAACCTTCAGAGTTATCTTTTTACACACAAAGGCTTCCAAAGTTTGTTCTCAACTTAATTATACAATGTGTTTGTTACTCTTTGCCTCAAAGTCAGCTTATGCTTTTCTGGATCACGTCAAAATCTCTTATTCTCTAACCGTTTTCTTGCCTTTATCTCAGGAATTAGCTTTTCTTTTGCCTGTTGAATTCTTGCATACATCTGTTTAATCTCATTTAGTGATCTTCTAAAGCACACATGATATACTGCAAGTTCTGCATAATAGTTTTAAAACTACTTAGCAAGTTATTTTCAAAGTTATGTATTTTACAGCAATATCATTTTGCTTTCAAAGATGCCTTACACAGAGCCATATACATATATGTATACAAATAAAAACACATATGTGTGTATGATATACATCTGTATTTTACTGCATCAATTGATTTTATGAGTTCAAATTGATAAAATTAACTTAAAAAGCCAATAATGAGAAGACTAATAAAAACTAAATTGGAAATTTGTGATTATAAATAACAGATACAGTTTGATATTTCATTTTTGATTTACTATTACTTTTAAAATATAAATAGCCCTTATAAATTACTTATTTCTTTATATGTAGTATTAAACTGTACATTTTTATTATTTATTTTGAAACTTCAGGCAAATTTGACAATAAATAGAAATAGCAGAAAAAAATTAGACTAATAACAGCTCCATGGAACCAAATAAGAAACAGAATTTAAATTATTGGTGGACTTCATTGTGTGAAAATTTACTATATAACGTGCTTGAGATCATTTTCTAAAGTATTTCTTTCTACAATATGTTTAGATTTGCAGAACTATTTTGCAGAAGGTAGTATGGATTTAGAAGAAGGTCATACACTCCCCATTTAATTTCCCGATTATCAACATCTTACATTGGTATGGGACATTTGTTGCAATTACTGAACCAACATTGATACGTAATTATTAGCTAAAGTTCCTACTTTACTCATTTTTTAATTTTAAAAGAGTTAAAGTATGTGACTAAAATTTGAATAAAATAGAATTATCAGAACACCTCCCTGAATCATTTGATTTCTGTGGAATAGAGCAAAAATCAGCAACCTTTCTGTTTTGGTCTCATGGACATATTGTCTATCACCCTAAGCCACCATCCCTTTTCAAATTATATTTTTCAACGAAGAATTATTTTGTTTTTAATTCCTTAAGTAAATTGCATTGTTTACACCCCATTTCTGTACCGATTCTCTGTTTGGATAGTCTCTTTCTCTTATTATTCAGCTAGTGAATTTTGATTACTCCCCTAAAATCTAGGGTGGAAGCCATCTATCCTGTGGTTTCATTCCTAAAGCTGCTAATAATCAGTTTATGATGGTTTTAGTATTAACCGTTTTTGTCAAAGTGAATACCCAAATTTCCAATGTATCTGGGTTGATTTATCACTTCATTTTCCATTTGACTAAATTGAATACAATTTTGTTTCCTTTTAATAAACACAGCATACAGATTTTGAGAAAAGTTCACAATTTTATAAAATTTTATAAAAGAAAAATGTTACAAAGGGAAATTTTATAAAATTTGATAAAGCAAGGTCTTTCTTGAAGTGTGTGTGTGTGTGTGTGTGTGTGTGTGTGTGTATATGTGTGTGTGTGTGTGTGTGTAGGATCTTTCCCTTTAAATATCTATATTCTCACACACACACGTTTTTCTTCTGGGGTCAAATAAATACAAATAAACTGAATTTAAGCATTGCAACCAAAAGGCTTGTTTTATGTAATTATTTTAAGCTTTATAATTTAATATTATTATAAGCATTGTAATTAAAAATAATTGGATGGGGGGATTGAGTAAAATAATACTGGTAATATAAATTTTGTGAATTCAATATAATATATTTAGCAATGTTATCATGAAAGGTGATAATATCCAATGGATCAGTGCTGATTATTTTAAATATGTCTCTTCGTGATTTAAATTGCTGGTAGTTTAATGCTCTTTAATATTACCAGTAGAGAAAAGAGAGAGAGCGTAACAGATTTGATTTTGTCCTTTTGCTTTTTACTACTTGTAAAGAAGAAAGCTTACAGAATGCTAGGTGAGGCTTTTCTGTAGGACTAATTACCCTGTTAAATCTCTCTGTGTTTTGAATGAGTAATGAAAGTATGATGAAATTATTATATACCAATTTATTAAGTGACATATATCCTGTCTCTATGTTATTGTCAATTGAAATTTTAACCCTCCAATTGATCCTCATCTAGTTGTGAGTAGACTTGAAACAGAAAAAGGATTATTAAACTGATTAGTAATTATTATTTTTTATAATAGCAACAATCATTGACGTTTGTGTAGTGTCTAAGATTTACTGGTTTCTTATTCATCATCTCATTTAATTGTGACAGAAATCTATTTCTGTTGGAACTAGAAACATTATCTTCATTTACAGTTGAGGAAGCTGAAAGTCAGAGTGATTAGGAAGCTTAACTAAGATTATACAACCATTTATGTTTCAGGAGAAAACTAAAACTCGAATTCCACTGGAACTCTGGACTAACTTGTAGAAACAAATTCAGTTTTATTCTTTTTCAGGGGATGTCTGGGATTAGGGATCCACAGATGAAAAGACATATGGTTCCTTCTAGTAAATACTTATATTGTAAGAACTGAATCCCAGTCCTCTTTTTTTTTCCTCCTTCTCTGACTAGTAAGGAGGCTTAAGGGCAGTGTGGTACCAAAATGTTGGCTATAAGAGGAGATTTTAAAATAAACACAATTGGGGGACATGAATTTTGGAAGCAAGTTTTACACGAATCATGGTAATTAATCTATTAAGAACATATCTGACACTGAACCAAGACAGTGTGAGCAAGAAAGTGAGTATGAGACAAGCTTGACATAGATTTGGCAAGAATTTTAACAATAGTTAAGAAATTGTTGGATGCTGGGGCCGGGCACGATGGTTTATGCCTGTAATCCCAGCACTTTGGGAGGCTGAGACAGTTGGATCATTTGACGTCAGCAGTTCAAGACCAGCATGCTAAAAATACAAAAATTAGCCAGGTGTGGTGGCTTGTGCCTGTAATCCCAGCTACTCTGGAGGCTGAGGCAGGAGAATCCCTTGACCCAAGAGGCAGAGGTTGCCGTGAGGCGAGATCACGCTGCTGCACTCCAGTCTAGGATACAGAGCAAGGCTCAGTCTCAAAAAAAAAAAAAAAAAAAAGGAATTGAGGAATTGTTCTATACTGGAAATAAAGTGTGGGGTATGAGGAATAAAAGTTCCACTTTGTCAGCAGAAGCTTTCTTATCACAACTCTCCATTCTCATTGATGACATCCTGGCCTAAGTTTAAGCCTTGATTTCTCTACCTATAAATACTACAAGTCAGAGGTAGACACCTATTTTCATTGGATCATCTACAGAGGTAGAATTCTTATATCAGTAAATTCAGGAGAACATTAAACGGTCACCAAGGCATTATAAAGAGTTGGACAATTAAGGAGGGGAATAAAACAAAAAGAAAAACATGTCAGAAAAGAAAAGTTGTTGTTACATTAAATGGCGCACAGTATTTGAGCCTAATTACGAATATTCCACTCCCAACTGTCCTGGCAACAGGAATCCTTTCTTTCAGTGAACACCTTAAAATGTGAACGCCACGGGCAGTGCTATACGGAGCAGTTAGAGTAGTCTGGCTTGTCTCATCTTGGAAGGGTCTGGAAGAGCTGGGAAATTATTGTATTTCAGACAAAGACTAAGGGAAGAAACTGGACAAGTTCAAGGTGCAAAAAAAAAAAGCTGTGGGCTTGAAGTGGATGTTTGGTAATGATAAAGCATTGCTTTTTTAGCAGACTCTTGACAAGTTCAGGGTGGAGAATAATAAATCCTGTGGTTGCCTAGCCCCATCCCCTGCTCAGTTCAGTGTTTATATCTGCAAGAAAGCATAGAATGAGTAAAGATAACAGGGTTCACTCACTTGCTGCCTTATGTAAATTGACCCTAAAGACTGGCAATCCAGGGAGCCTGCCTCCTAGGCCGTGCTGTATTATCATAGTGTTCCAGAGTCAAAGGAGGCCTTGAAGCTTGTCCTCACCCTCCATCTCATAGACAAAGCTCCCCCTTAAATACATGCCCGATTCTCAACCTTTCTACAAAATTCTGCCTTAAAAATAGACAATTGCCATGAAGTACAGAATGAATTTATAAAATACTTTTTGAAACTGTTTATGTGGGTTTCCTGAATGTCCATCAAAAAATTACTCTATATTTTTAATCACTGAACAATGAAACTAACATGAATAATTTGTTAATCATGAATTTAATAAAACCAAAGGTTTGATTAAAAAATCAGAAAAATTTAAAAATTGAAACTACAGTATAAATAACTAATATTTTATCCATAGTAGGCAATACTAAACAAAATGAGAATTTTAAAAAATTCAATGATTTGACTTTTCTATTATTTAATTACTTCTGTTGATCAGAAAATCAAATTACTGAAAATTACCAATCAGTAAAATTTTTGTTACCTCTTGTTTTGTATAATTACATGCATAGTCGGTGTGGTTTTCCATTAAGCAATAAAGTATTTGGTGAAAGTACCACTAACCTCTATGCGAAAGCAGTTTTTCAAATGATTCACCCCATTTCACTGCTTCTTCAGGGGAGACTCTGTACAAGAAACAAAATGTTTTATAATGGACTACGCAGAAAGTCTGTTTCTGAATCTGTTCTAACATATGCTATTGTACTGCCCTTTTCAATCATATTTCACAGTTTCTCCTTTGATTATAATATAACGAAAGTTGTATTTACATTAGAAACTTTGAAAAGTTCAGTTTTCTTTTGGAATTTGTCTGTTGAATAATGTGCTAAAATAACATTAATATTTTCTCATAGATATGTGAGTTGTTTTATTTTTTAATTAAAAATTAATCCTTTGTTAGGTTAAAAGGCACAGAGAACAAATATAAAGAAATCAGGTCAACTATCTCTTTAAATTCAGCAGTAGGAAAAACTAAATCAACAGTATCTTTCAGTTAAAAAAAAAGATTATACTGCAATTTCCTTGAAGCTCTTACCACACTAGGCTACAAATTTTTTTAAAGAGATACAGGAAGTTTGACTAATAAAGTTTCAAAGGGATAAGAAATATAAGATATTTTAACACAAGAAATATTTTAGAGATATTGATAATGTGGAGAATTGAATATATTTTCTTGGATCTTTTTTAGATTATACTCAAATTTAGAAGAATTTGTATGAAACTAGTGTATAAGGCTTTTGCTTTTTTTCTGAATTAAATAAATGCTAAATATTAAAAGACATTATTTATTTGTGCTTTACTTGCTATAATGGGGGTGTTTTTTTTCAAACTACTGAGGAAAGAGATGAATATTCTTCACTATGACAATATTGCATTGCGAAAATCTTAAATTAATGAGTATTTTATCAGGTTATAAGGAGTAAAATATATCCTTTAAAACTGACAGGTATGTAATTTTAAAAGAGCAGCTTTAAGTGTTCATAGTATTATTGAATTGAAGTGGTAATTCAAGTGGTTTAATTTTATGAAATATTTCTAGTTTCTTCAAGTGAAATTTCTAAATTTCTTCATATTTCTGTGCAATTTCCAATAACATAGAAATACCTAATTGAACTTTTCTTAACTCTTTAATGATAGAATCAGCAAATTCTTCCTTAAAACACTGAACGTTTATTCACCTTGTTTCTTTGGCCAAGTGCCCAGATCTACTGGAGTGGGTATCTTCATGAAACTCAAGTTTCTGCACAAGAAGACTTAGTCTATTTCTTTTTTCCTTAGCTCTGTAATAAAAAGGCCCCAGCGTCAGGACAATTTAGATGACAGTTAAAATCTCTCCTGCTGACTACCAGGAAAGTTTGGAATTCGTAAACACCCATTCCCACCTATTCCCACCCCGACACACTCATGATCCCATTTAAGTACTATATTTATGGAGGAAGTAGGGTAACATATGGAAATGTTTCTCTTTTTGCTGCCCAACAATCAAGTATTTGAGGTTATATTTCAATAAAGATTGTACTAGTTCCTTTGTGAAGCTAAAATTGTTCCTTTTTTTTTTAAATGAAAACACTTTAGATTTAACAGTTAGTTGTTTACTCCTAAGAAATAAAAAGGTATTTTCCACCAATTATGACAATATGATCAATATATTTTCAACCCAATAGTTTAAAAACAAGTGGTAATGAATATTCAACCTCAATTATACTTTTAAAAATATAAGGCTAACTTAAAATTTTATAATTTTACCTGATTTTGGCTTCTTTGCTTGTTTCTTCTTTTCCTGAACCATGCATTAACTTGAAAAAAGTTTTTTCTTTTGATTCACACATATTTAATTGAGAAAAGAAAAGCAATGTTGTTCCCATCTTCTTTCTAAAATGAAGAAATGTCTAATTTATTACATCCTTCTCTATTTCACTTGTTAATGCTATTCCATATGTATACATAGTAGAATAAAAAGTTATCACAACTCTTTCAGTAATGTTTACAAAAAACAAGTCGAGAGCTGTGTTTCTTTCTGCCTCTGTAGAAATGCAGAACTGAGGAAATGAAGCACAATTTGGTCCTGAGTTGTTTAGGGAAATGATACCACAAATTTGCAAAATGGCTCTTGTCTCCAAGATAAAGACTAGTATTACCACAGCGCAACTTCTCGTTCAAGTTTGTGCAACCAGAATGATGCTTTAATAGACCCAAATAACACTGTCATTTCCCACAGGAACTTTTCAAAAAGTTTTAAAACATGTGGACTACGTGTTAAAATGTGTTATGGGAAAATATTACATCAAACATTAGGAGATATTTTCCCCAGTTCTTAAAAAAGTATTTTTCTTATGGTTATTCTTACATAAGTAAATCACATTTAATTGATATGAGATTATGCAATGTTAATTATGTTGGCTCAACATATTGTAAAAAAATAAGACAATAGATCAGAATTTTATGGTTAAAAAAGATAGGAGAAAGCATTTAGTTCAATAGTTTTAGGCTGGGCACAGTAACTCATGCCTGTAATCCTAGCATTTTGAGAGGCCAAGGTGGTCAGATTGCCTGAACTCAGGAGTTTAAGACCAGCCTGGGGAACATGGTGAGACCCCATCTCTACTAAAAATACAAACAATTACCCTGGCATGGTGGTGTGCAGCTATAATCCCCTCAGGAGGCGGAGCCACGAGAGTCAGTTGAGCCTGGGAGTCGTAGGTTGCAGTGAGCTGAGATCATGCTTGTTACTTTATTCCAGCCTGGGCAGCAGAGCATGACTCTGTCTCAAACAAGCAAGCAAGCAAACAAACAAACAAATAAATAAAGTTTTAAGCAAAGATTCATATAATGATTTTAGATTTTCTTTGAATTTTTATCAGTCTGTGAAGAAATGGAGAAAAATAATATGAAAAGATTTTTTTTCTTACAGCTTTATTTTAATTCTTTTGATATAAAGGACTTTGCTATTTTGAATTTGCTCTCCTGACTTTTTTGTTGTTAAAGTGTTCTTTATAATGTAAAAATGTTCTTTATAATGAAATGGATTAAGTAGAGATGGTAGTTTTTATATTTTTTAATTCCCTTGTTTTAAAAAAAAATGTTGACAACTCCAACATTTTCACCAGAAATAATTCTAGGTTGATTTTTCTTTTCTTTAGGACTTTGAAAGATGTTACATTTTTGTTTTCTGACCTCCATTGTTTCTGTTGAGAAATCAGTGCTAGTTTTCTATATTTTAATATGTCTTTCTTCTTCTGTGGCTACTTTTCAAATGTTTTTATATCTGTTTTTAAAACTTTGATTAAGATATAAATGGTATTTGTTCTACTTGAAATTTGCTGAGCTTCCTGATCTTGTGGGCTTTCGTATTTATTGAAGTTGAAAAATTTAAAGCACTAGTTCTCCCTTTTTTGCTTCTCTATCTCCTATCTTCAGACATTCCCTAAAATATTTTTGACTTAACACTGTTCCACTGGTCACTAAGCAACTATTCCATTTTTTCAGCCCCTTTTCTGTCTCTTTCTCAGGTTAGACAGTTTCAATTCCTATGTCTTCAAGTTCATTAATCTTTTCTTCTCTAATCGCTAGTCTGCTGTTAAACTCATATAGTAAAATATTCATTTCAGCTGCATAAGTTCCATTTTTATAGTTTGCATTTCTGTCCTTATACTCTTGTTGGTTTCATATTCAAATGCTTAAAAATATTTATAATAGCTGTTTTGAAGCCTGTTCTGAAAATTCATCTTTAATTCTGGGTCTGCTCTTATTGAGTGATTTTTCTACTAATGATGGCGTATTTTCCTGCTTCTTCAGATTTCTAATAACTTTTTCTTGGATGCTAGGCATTTTGAATTTTATGATGTTAAATATCAGGATTATTTTAGTCTCCGTTTAATGATGATGAAGTTGGTTGAACCAGCAATCATTTGTGTATCATCTTTGTCTTAAAGACCTGTGTTTAAATTTGCTATACTGGATCTAGAGTAGTTTTAGTTAGTAAGGTATAATGATTCTTAAATCTCTAATGCATTCTCAGGGGTTCAATAAGGCTTTTCTACTCTGGATGATGGGAACGTAAAAGCACCTGAACCCTGTATGAGCTCTGTAAATTAACGCACATCCCTGGCGGTAATCCTTTGTCAGTACTCACGCAGTTTTATTTTTCATCAGAGCTGCTTGGTATTCAGCTAGACTCAAAAGGACTCTAATGTAGTAGTTTTAGACTTTTTAAAAGTATTTTGTCTTGTAAATTTCAGGCCCCTCACTCTTCTTGAATTTAGGTAATTGTTTCCTCAACTTAAATTAGTGTTTTTGCTCTATTTAAAGAGTACCCCTTAAACTCAACTTCTAAATTCTAAATTTGAGATTTGTGTTCTCTCCCTGCACTGCAGTCTTTAAAGAAAGGTAGGGCTTACTTTGCATGTCTGTCTTTTGTTACAGATCACAGTTCTCTATGCTGTTTATTTTCAGTGGCTAAAAACCACTGTATTGTGTATTTTTACAGTTTTCAAGCTGTTTATGGCAGAAAGGGATGTATCAGTTAATCATAATAATCAGGTCATCTTTAAACATATATAATATGCATATACAGTTTTTGTATATGAATATTATACTCTGTTACCTGAATTCCATTATTACTGTTATTGTTGAATAAATCTATCATAGTTTTAAAATTAATTTTTTAATATTTCTCAATAGATAATTAGATTAAACTAATAAGTATTAGTTTTAACAACCTTTCTAGTTAACATAACTTTATTTTTGTAGTTTAATATCATTGGTTTACCACTTGAGTACAGTAAATTAATAGTTGGAATCCTTGTCTTCTTTTCCTTGGCATTAGGAGAAAGTAAGGCTAATTAAAATGAGGCTAGGTTTCAGATTTATGTTTTGTGTATGTGTGGATTTATATAGTTATGTTCCTTATTCTCTTATAGCATCGCATAGAATTTGCCCTTTATACATTGCTATTATTTTCATGTGAAATTAGTTTTCCTGTACTTTTTAGAATACGGCATATTTCAAGAAAGCTTTTTTAGCTTTAATTAATTTGAGTTTAGTAATCACAATGGTGGTAGTGCTAGTAATCTAAAAATAATTTAAAAATGAATAATTAGTGGCAGCTCTGATTTATCATATTCTGTGTCCTTGAGAAAAATAATTCTTAATATGGAATAAGGGACATGAAAATGCAAATGCAATAGAGAATAGTTTAGTTTAAAGCACTTTAGTCTTGGAAATTTGACTGCAAGTATCAATGTGAACAGAAAATTGCTGCTGTGTGGGTCACTGTTTCTCATCTTTTATAGTGGAGAGATCTGGGGTATATATAATTCCTGCCTGGAAGTATTTTCTACTCTTTTCCACTATAAATTCCTAGAAACAATGACTAATGCAGCAGCAATAAGACCTAGATTGTGGTCTTGAAATGTCACTTCTCACTCCCAGAAAACTAGATTTGCTCAAGACATCACTGATTCCAGGTCTCAGACAGGAAACAGGCAGGTGGAGCCTAGCAAATATTGTCATGTCAGTTAGCAAATAAGCTGTCAAAGACTGATTGATTTAAAAAATTATTCAGGAATTTGGTGGGGTTTCCACTAACCAAAATGACAGCATTTGAACTTCAATAATTTTAATAATTGCAATGAATTGATCAGATCAAACTTATTTATATCTATAAGTACATAATGATATCAAAAAAGAATTGCCTACTTTCAGATTATCAATAGAACCGAATCCATTGTTATTAAAATTGTTTAGGATAGGTGAAAAAGTAAGCAGGTAGCCTGCATTTTTCTATTAACTCTATATGGGTAACAAAATACTGGATGAGATAATTTTTTTAATAAAAATATTCTAACAAACACATAAAAATAAAATAATTTCATTAGAATCTCATAATTTTAACCCCTAACAGATGATTAAACTTAGGTATTGTGATTCAATGGCTGTTAAGATCACATAAAGACATGGCAAAATTACGTGCTTTTTGTAGCCTTGCTATACCCTACTTACAGGTTTTTAAAAAGACCAAAGTACGATTCATTCTCTGGACCCAGCTGCCAATGAGTAGAAATGGCAGGACAGGAGACAGAAGATCACGTTGAGCTGCACCATAAATATGCAGTCAGCAGAGCTCAGACCGTGGGGGCAACTGCAGCACAGTTCTTCAACACATACATTTTGTAAGAAAGAGAAACAGATTAAAATTAGAGGGAAATAGAATTGTCTTGTGGATTCAGTGAAAAACGTAAACCTTTGAACCAAATAAATATAGCTTTACAAATAAAGGACTAATTGCCTAATGAGTTCTGCCTGAAAGTGTGAATGACCTATCAAGCATGAAAATCAGCATAAATATTTTACTAGATATTTTGAGAATAAATTTGATAAAAAGCATGAGGTAAGGGAATATGAAAAGAATTTATATACCAGAAATCAACCAAGATTTGTTTTTCACAGTTATCCCCAAACTACTCTCAATCATAGTAATTTAATTATTATTATTTTTTTTAACACACCAACACTGCAAATCCTGGATCACACTTGTCTTCCTAAATTTATAATACTCCAACAGTGTTTCACCATGTTGGTCAGGCTAGTCTCGAACTCCTGACCTCAAATGATCGGCCCACCGTGGCCTACCAAAGTGCTGGGATTACAGGAGTGAGCCACCACACCCAGCCATATCTTTTTAAAATGCCAGTTGATCATGTTAAAATAAAAATACTCCTACTACTGAGAGTAATAGGAATGAATAAAATATTACAGAAACCAAATTTATTCTCTTTCTGTAATGCAGAGGTGAAAAGGACACACACATTCCTCACATCACCCAGTGAAAATGTTAAATATTATTTGTTAAGGTAGCTCACAGGCAGAGAAGCAGCAAAGCACATATTTTCTTTCACACTTGCATTATTCCAATCAGAAAGCTTGTCACGGGCATGAGTGTGCATGACACATCATAAAAGGCTCCAGGAGAGCGACCTCACCTCATCCACTCAACATCTTTATAAGGAAAGAAGGAGAGAAAGCGTCTGTGTACAATGGGAGTGTCCCGGACAAGGCAATGACTTATTAAGAAAGGGAGAACTAGAGTTCACTGCGAGGTTGGTGCGAAAGTCATTGTGATCTTTGTCATTACTTTCACACCAGCCTAATACATTTTTTCTGCTGAGCTATGTCACAAACTGTTAGGCAAAATTCTCCCTAAACTCAGATGAAAAAGAGGAAATGATCTTCAGGGCCTTCCAGTTTTGCCTGTTCTCATTCCCTGATGACAAACAGAAAGCTTCCGTCAGCTTCCTGATGCGGCCCCTAACCATCTTTTCAGCCTCTTTTCTCAACTCATCGCTTACCATTTTAACTCCAGATGTTCCGCATTCTTGCCCTTCTTAGGATGGGTCATGCTGTTTTGCAACACCTGGCCTCTGGAACAGTGGCATTCCAGTAGAAACAAAGTTTAATCATTGGAGGGCTAGCCAAGAAGAAGGACGGGAGTTTATTACTCAAATGAGCCTCCTGGAAAATTCAGAGGCTAGGGTTTCTCAAGGACAGTTTGGCAGGCAGAAGCCTAGGAATGGAGAAGGCTATCTTTTGCATTAGGGATGAAATCCTAGGGAGTCTAAGCTGTCTTCTTGCCCTGAAGTTCCTGGGTGGGGTCACAAGACCAGTGAAGGAAGTTTCTTAGTATGGATTGCTACTCCAGGTGGTGCCACCTGGTCCATCAGAATGCAGGGTCGGAAACACACCTCAAACACAAATCTTAGGTTTTACGATAGTGATGTTATCTACAGGAGCAGTTGGGGAGATTACAAATCTTGTGACCTCTGGCTTCATAATTCCAGAGCCATAATTTTAACCTTGTAGCAAACTGGGCTAGTTTTACGAAGGTGGTTTCAGTTCCTGAGTCAGGAGTGGGTTAGTTTTGGAAAGGGGCTGTTATCATCTTGGTTTTAAACTACAAATTAAATTCCTCCCGTAGTAAGCTTGGACTATGCCCGGGAATGAACAAGGGCAGCTTGGAGGTCAGAAGCAAGATGGAATTAAGTCATATTTCTTTCACATTCATAATTTTTGGAAAGGCAGTTTCCATCACAGCTGTGGACGAGCGTCATCCCACAGTTGAGAGAGTTAAAAATGAGAAAAATTAAATGATTTTCTCACTGTCAGCATATTATTGCCGTGATTGAAAGTAGAATATTGTCATAAGTCCAATCCTTTCCTAAGCCTCTCCGCAAATGGCTAAAAGCTTTTGGAGAAAATGGTTTAGCAGTGCCCCATGTTCAGCACCTCTCTCTTTGCTTGTGACTTCACTAGACCTCGATGAGTTTCCTTTTCCTCTGCGAATGAAGTTTTAATCTGCAGCTGGATAGAAGATCTGAACAGCCTACCTTTCTCTTGGTTTCTGACAAATCTCCCGTTCTCTATGCCCGACTGTCACGCAGTTTCCGGGTGTTCCTCCCTATGTGCAGTCCTGCGAAGGATTTCTTTTCTGATACTCAATTGTTAATTTTGCTAGGACACAAGTAATAAATACGTATTTTAAAAACCCAAGTAATATGTATTTTTAAAGCCAGTAAGAAATTTATTTTATTTTTAATAAGTCTTCATTTTAGTCAGTGTGGGCTTCTGTAGCAAGATACTGCAAATTGGGTGATTTGTAAACAAGTATTTGTTTCTGACAGCTCTGAGGCTTTGAAGTTCAAGATCAAGGTGGCAGAAGATTCAGTGTCTGATCAAGGCCTGCTTAATAGAAAGCTGTCTTTCCACATGGCAGAAGGGGTGAGGGAGCTCCCTGGAGTCCCTCTCACAAGGGAACTCATCCCATTCATGAGGGTCCTGCTCTCATGACCTGATCACTTATCGAAGGACCTACTTTCGCACTGTCACATTGAGGATAGGGTTTCAGCATCTGAATTTAGGGAAACATAAACATTCAGTTTATAGTAGCTTTTCTTATTTTGTCAAAACTGTAGATTTACTGAAATGTTATTAAAATAGGGTAGAGTTCCTATATGCTCTTCAGCCAGTTCCCAGCATTATCATCTTAAATAATCATGGTACATTTGTCAAAACTAAGAAACCAATACGGGTGCCTGGTTATTAATTAAACTGTATGTTATTCAGATTTCACCAGTTTCTTTCAGTTCCAGGATCCAATCCAGAATTCCACATTGCATTTGGTAGTCATGTCTCATTACTTTTCTTTATCTGGAATAGGGTCTTAGTATTTTTTCATTTTTCATAACCCTGGCAATTTTGAGGATTTGGGTCAGGTACTTTCTAGAATATCTCCCTGATTTCTTTATCATGACTAGACCAGTGTTATGGGTTTTGGGGAAGAATACTACAGCAGTGAGGTACCCATTGCACCGTATAAAGGCAAACATACCATCAGCCTGACTGTCATTGGAGATGCTGTCCTGGCTCACCCGGCTGCAACTGTGTTTATTAGGTTTCTCCCCTGAGAAGTTACTTTTCTGACCTTTACATACTATATTCATGGGAAGCAAGTCACCAAGTTTAGCCCACACTCAAAGGGGAAGAGGACAGAATTAAGGTTCACCTTTGAAGAAGAGAGTATCTACACAAATTGTTTCGAATTCTTTTATAAGGTAGAGTCCTCCCTTTTCCTCTACTTATTCAACACTTTATCAGTAGAGGCTCATGTATGCGTATGTTTTGAGTTATCATCCAGTACCACATTATTTATTTTGATATTCCAGCTTTGGACATTGGTAGTCCATTCAGAGTGGCTCCTTGTTGCAGCCACTATTATACTGTGGAAAGCAAAATATTGTCACATATCAACAGAGCCTACAAAAATATTTAGACTGTGATGCATTTTGCTTATTTAGAAAGATAACGAGAAAAAAGTGATACAATTTTTTTAAGGTAGTGTCTCCCTTTGTTGCTCGGGCTGGAGTGCAGTGGCACCATCTCTGTTCATTGCAGCCTTCCCCTTCCAGGCTCAAAGGATCCTCCTGCCTCAGCCTCCCAAGTAGCTGGGACCTTAGGTGCATGCTACCACAACCACATGATTTTTGTATTTTGTTGCAGAGAGAGAATTTTGCCATATTGCCTAGGCTGGTCTCCAACTCCTGGGTTCAGGTAATCCACCTGCCTTGGCCTCCCAATGTGCTGGAATTATGGGCATGATCCACCATGCCCAGTCTGTGGTATAATTATCACTGAATTTTGAAAGTAGATAGAATAGTATATTGCATCTCCATATAATTAACTCCTAGTTTTAAAATTAGCAATGTTTTATTATATATTTTATACTTTTTTGATGAAATATTTCAAATTAAATCCAGACATTAATATTTATCTTTTATAACTTTCATATATATTTGTGAAAGATATTTATTGGATAACTGCAATGCCATTACAAAAACTATAATATTCCGACACCCAGTCCATATTCAAATTTCTTTGATTACTCAAAAACGTCTTCATATAGTTTTACAGAGAGTCTTAAAATATGTCCACACATTGCCGTTGTTATGCCCCTTAAATCATTTTAATACAGAACACGCTTTTTCCACTCACTCCCTTTTTTCCGTCAAGATATTAATCAGTTGAAATAACTGGCTGACACACAGGTTTGTGTCCATCGCCTGGATT
The DNA here is from genome assembly GCF_001604975.1 of Cebus imitator. Classification (NCBI taxonomy): domain Eukaryota; kingdom Metazoa; phylum Chordata; class Mammalia; order Primates; family Cebidae; genus Cebus; species Cebus imitator. The sequence continues at coordinate 1,932,029 of NW_016107562.1, forward strand.
CACGTAAATTGAAAGTTAGAACAAAGGCTTGTGTTGTTTACCCCTTTTTGGGTAAGAGTATTTCACAGATGGTGATGTTCACCTCATAATGTATCACATTAAGAAGAATATACTGACTGGAGATCCTAAGATAGTTAATGGATTTCAGGAGGAAATAGCACGGCTCCTTCATTATATCATGGCATTTGTTTCCTGATGGTCAGCATGTAATACTTTGGCAGTATATGAATATTGTTATCCTGTACCAGGTACATTGATGACCATTGCCCAAATCTGTTATTTAGATAGCTATCGCAAAATGATCTTTTCTAATTCTGTATCTTCCATTTGATTTACATGGATTTTTAAAAATAACTTTTCCAAGCTGGGAGTGGCGGCTTATACTTATTGTCTCAGCTACTCAGAAGGCTGAGGTGGGAGGATTCCTTGACACCAGGAGTTCAAGGTCAGTCTGGGAAACATAGTAAGACCCCGCCTCAGAAGGATAAAATGAAGTAAAAAAGAATAACTTCTGCATTAACCAGGACTTTTTGCTTCTTCTGACATACAGTTCATCTGAAGGACTCGACAAATAATTTGTCTCCTATAATTACTAATTTTTATGGTAGTGAGTTGTTTCCCTACTACTTATAATATTTTGGGTCTATTTGCTTTTATTTGCTCTTTTCCTTTTTGAATATCATTATGACTTCATGGGCTTTTATACAGTCAATGTGTTAGATATCAATTTCAGTTATTTATCTTCTTAATACTCAAATTGCCTTATCCTGACCCAGGCGAGCAATTTCAAGGTGGCACCTGTGTCATTAAGGAACTAACCTGTTAGCTTTTGTATTGTTTCATTTATTTCTGGCATAACGAGATGTTCAAGCTCATCTGTACATTTCTTGCCCCAGTCCTAAAATCAGTCATATTTCCAAGGAGCTCTCATCCATTTAGCTTGGAAATACTGTTTAGAATCCAAAATGAGGGCACTATGGAATGTTCTTTGCTGTGGGGTTGTTGTCATTGCTTCTAGAATAAAATGTGTATTTTTAAAAAAAGTAAAAAGTCTGTACTTTGATTTTACTTTTTCTACAAGGGAAATTATTTCCTAAAACCCTTATTATTTCATATATTCTATAACGCACACAAAATGATTTAGCATTATCAGTAACAATATTACCACCAAAATAAGGCTACTGAATGACATTTAAATTTTCTTTGTTTTTCCTTTTGTTCTTACAATATATTCCACCAAGGATATGTACTCAAAATATGAAGTTCTGATCTTTCCCCTGTATCATTATGTGACTAGGTATTATTCACACTATAAAACAATATCAGGGAAATATTACTTCTATCCACATCATCTTTCTCCCTTCATTCTCTTCGTACATACATGCTGTATATATAATTCCTTCATACAGATATGTGTGTATCACTTCACGCAGATATAGATACATATTTCTTCTATATCTAGATATATATAAAACTCTTTGGTTTATAAAAATAAACTAGAGAATAATAAGTATATGTACTTTTTAATTTTTTTAGTGTTTCTTTTTATAAATATAAACACACCCGCACATGAAGTTTCCCACCTTACAATACAAATGCAACATATTATCTGTATTCCTCACTTACCATTCAAAATTTTCCATACACAAACTGTTCTGTAAACATTTTTATTTACCTTGCTACTTTCACTTAACAAATATATGTGGAGATTGTTGCATATCAGAAAATACAGATCTCCCTGCTTTCTTTATCTACTGAATTAGGAGTATTTTATAGTCCAAGACCATATGGGTTACTTTTAATCACTTACCAATATAAACAGGCTATGGTCAATAGCCCTGTGTTATGTCATTTAATTTTTGTGTCTGCGTATTTTGGGGATAGACGTGGGTGTGATGAATTTAATGCTAAATGATAAATACTGTGCTGTAAAGGTATCTCTCTAAAGGTATCCTATTTTGTGTTCTCACCTACAATGAAAGAAGCTCACCCCAGAGCTTCACCAACAAACTGCATTTTCAAGCTTTTGGATTTTTACCATGTTATAAATATGAAGTGGTTCTTCATCATTTTGTTTTGTTTTATTACAGTGTTTTATGCTTGATTTTTGTTTTGAAAAATAACCTTTTATTTTGAAATGACTATACATATAAAGAAAGGTTGAAAATACAATAAAGGGAATTTATATATCCGTTTCACCTAGCAATCCATAAAGTTTGTATGTCAAATAATCGTGGCACAATTATCAATACAAGGAAATTAACACTGGTAGAATACTATTCACTAAGTTATAGGTTCTATTCATATTTTACCAGTATTTCCAAGAATTCATTTCCAACAATATCTCTGTGTATTTAACTTCACCATCTCTTATAACCGAGGGTGAGTCTAGTTTCATATATTTAAAGTCCATTGTAGTGTTCTTCTGTGAACTCCGTTGTATAGCTTTTGCCCATTTGTCCCTCAAGTTTTGATCTTTCGCCTTTGATTTATAGGAACTCTTTAAGTGCTGAAAGTACTAGTACCTTCTATATGTTCTGTATTCTGTTTTTCTCACAGTTTGTCTTTTGGCTTTTGCTTATGGTTTTCTGGTGTATGTGTTAATAAAATTCTTTTTTAATATAGTCAAATTTATCATTGGTTTGAGTTTATTATTTTTGGATTTTGAGTTATATCTAGGGAGATTCCTATCCTCTATGAGGTCTGAATGAAATGTGCCCATGACTCCTGTTAGTGCTTGTATAGTTTCATTTTTAATATTTAAATCTTTAGAGCATTTGGAATTTATTATCTTCTAAAGGCAACGTAAGAATCTAGATTAATCTTTTTTTAATGATTATTCATGTGTCACACCATAATTAATTTCAAAATTCCATCTTTCCCCACTGGGTTGAATTCAACTTTCTTTTCTTAGATATTAAATTTATCTACATATTTGAATCTATTTCTAAACTTTTAATTTGTCTTATTGGTCTATATAAATGCAGGAATGGTATGTTTTCACTTGTGGAGGCTCTAATATGTTACATACTTAAAATCTCAGTCTTCTTCCTTTTGCGTCATGATTTTCATGGCTATAGTTGCTTACTCTTTTTCTCATGTTATTGTTCAAGTCACTAGTCTCGTACTGGATTCTGTGGCAGGAGCCTGGCAAAGACGTTGTATGTTTACTTCCATTTTATTTATATTGTGTCTCATTTTATTTAACATTGAATTGTCCTATGTGTATTTCAGGTGTGTTTCAGTTTTGACTCAGATGAATTTTATGTATTTTTGTCATTTTGTTACCCTTTCAAAGTGTGGGAAATAAGGATCTAGGATATTTTTCTTAAAAAATCAGTCTCTAAATGGGAATGTTGGAAATTGTATTACTGTGGTAATGCATGGATAAATATTACACATAAAAAATGACTTGTGACTTCCAGTTTCAGCCCCAACAAATAAAATGCTTAGAAGTCGTCATTTCCATTTTTATAGCAACAGTAAAATAACTGAACCATGATGCCTTGGACTCATCAGAGAACTGAGGTCACAGGGCAAACCACCACCCAAAAATCTTGAGAGACAGGTGCATCCAGAGAGAGCTAGCCACTGAAATCTTCTCACCTGGAACAAAAGCTCCTTTATGAACTTCTGGAAATTGAGTGAAGACTAGTATGAGGATGAGAACCTCCTTGGGGTTACAGTCTTAGGGAGCCTCCATATTTCTGTGGGCTTTCATTCCAGGAATGCCACTACATTTTTATGATGAAGGTCCAAGAAATATCCCTTCTTGGCTCTGGCTAGGGGAAGGGAAAGGTAACCACTATGACCATGCTCATAGCCTTCTCCATAACAAATACTTATTTTCCAAAGAAAAGGATTTTGCCAGTTCTCAATTCTGAAATTATCTTAGCGGAAGGAAAAGAACTTCCTTCTGCCTTCCTGTCTCACGTAAGGGGTGGAAAAACATAAGGATCAGGAATGAAAGCTTCAGAGAAATAGTTTGAGAATGGTGTAGCCGAGAAAGGAGTGGGGGTCGGGGGGTGAAGATAAAAACAAACCAAAAATAAATGAACAAACAAAACCTCTACCACTGAAGAAACACTTGCTTTTATTCTATTTTATTTTATTTTTTGAGATAGGGTCTCACTCTGTCACCCAGGCTGGAGTGCAGTGGCACGACCATGGCTCACTGCAGCCTAGATCTCTTGGGCTCAAGCTGTCTATCCTCGTCAGTCTCCCAGGTAGCTGGAACCATGGATGCGCACCACCACTCCTGGCTAATGTTTTGATTTTTTTTTTTTTTTTTTTTTGAGAAGGAAGGTTTCACAATGCTGCCCCATCTGATCTCAAACTCCTGGGCTGAAGCAATCCTCCTGCCTCAGCCTCCCAAAATGCTGGGATTATGGGTATATGAGCCACAGTTCCCAGTCTGAGAAACACGTGTAACATTTGTGAAGGTCACAATCCCAAGACCACCTTACTGTCATCTCAACAGGGTATCATATAATCATAAAAACGAATTATTCCTAAAAGAGTTGCAGGATGCAGGCTCTTTGAACAAGAGTGCTTAGGGAAGCCCGAAGTCAAGCGAGGAGACAAAAACAAGGACGGTAGAAGAACTAGGATTTAAAAATCTCTCATGTTGTCTCACCATGTGAGATGCTGGATGTGACTTTCTCTAGAGAATACAAGCTCTTCGTGGGCAGACACCATGTTGTATCATCTTGGCATCTTCTGTGCTAAGAAAGAATAGGCTGTCATCATAGCTTTTTAAAGTGAGGATATGGATAAATAAAATGCTTATGATTTCATATTTTGAGAATTTATACAGGAATGATGGAAAACCCAGAGACTTAAAATCCTGATTCTATCATATTTATTATTTCATTCAAAATATCCATTTGTAAATGTTGATATTTCTTCCTGTACACATGGTGTGCATTTACTATAGATGAGTGGGTAAATCAGAGGAGGCCAGTAATGGCTAAGTGTGTATTGTAGCTGGCATCTCTGTTGGAAATTTTTGCATACTTTTGTTGTTATTTTTAATTTTACAAACATTTCACATAGAGTCCTGGAGTGTTTGATAATGAAATTTCCTCCCATCTCCACAGGCAGAAGTTTATTCACACGCTCCTTTTTAAAGATAAAGATGGTTGCTGTTTTGGTGAGGTTTGTACATTTCCTTTGTGGTCTTGATTGAACATGCTGACATTTATCAGTAATTACCTATGACTCCACGTTTCCTTCAGTGATGGGTTACTGATTATTCTTAGGAAGTGTGTGAGAGAAAAAGTCAAAAAGATTTTATTTGCTTTAACAAATACTAGAATATACTTAGCTAAAAGGAAGAATATTTAAGTTATAGTGCTGATGCCAAAATTAGGAAGGTAACTATCAATAATCAAAAATACGTGTGTGTGTGTGTGTGTGTGTGTGTGTGTGTGTGTGTGTGTGATAGAGAGAAACAGAGAAAGAGAACTTTTCTTCAGAAATGCTTTTGTTTAAAACATTGCTTATAAGTGGGTTACTGACAAACACAGGAGATCATCTAATTCCACACGACTGAGTTTTATCCTTGGGACATAAATAACACTAAAATTAATATACATAGCAAATACATTGTGTTTTTTGTATTTTAAACATTTTTTCATAATTATATATTTAAGTGTTTCAAATGAAGTTCATAAAATGATTTAAATACTGCAATTTGACATTTTTCCTTTCAGTTTAGTCCAAAAAATTGAGAGAAATACTATGCCAAGTGACATTAGTGCTCAGCTCACTGGAGAGCTAGATTTAGATTTTGTTGAAGCAGAGTTCATCAAGCATTTTCATGATCTGGATAAAATATTTTTTGAGGCTGCTATGATCTGAATGTCCCTCCAAATTCATGTGTTAATTTTGTTTTTTTTTTGGGACAAGGTCTTGCTTTGTCACCCAGGCTGGAGTACAGTGGCATGATTTCACTCACTGTAACCTCCTCCTCCCAGCTCAAGAGATCTTCACATTTCAGCCTCAAGTAGCTAGGACTACAGGTGCGAACTACCACACCCAGTGAATTTTTTACTTTTTTGTTTATACTTTTATTTTAATGTCTGGGGTACATGTGCAGGTTTGTTACCTAGGTAACTGTGTGTCATGGGGGTTTGTTGTGCACATTATTATATACCCAGGTATTAAGCCTAGTACCCACTGGCTACCTTTCCTGACCTTCTCCCTCCTCCCACCCTCCATCCTCTGATTGGCCCCAGTGTGTGTTGTTGCCTCTGTGTCCACGTGTTTACATCACGTAACTCTCACTTATAAGTGAGAACATGTAGTGTTTGGTTTCCTGTTTCTGTGTTAGTTTGCTAAGAATAATGCCTCCAGCTCCATCCATGTCCTTGCAAAGGACATGATCTTGTTCTTTTTTATGTCTGCGTAATATTCTGTGCTGTATATATATCACATTTTCTTTATCCAGTGTACCACTGATGGGCATTTAGGTTGATTCCATGTCTTTGCTATTGTAAATAGTGCTGCAATGAACATGCACTTGAATGTGTCTTTATAATAGAATTATTTATATTATTTTGGGGATATACCCAGTAACGGGATTGCTGAGTTGAATGGTATTTCTGTCTTTAGGTCTTTGAGGAACAGCCACCCCGTCTTCCACAATGGTTGAACTAATGTACACCCCCACCAAGAGTGTATAAGTCTTCCTTTTCCTCCACAACCTTGCCAACTTCTGTTATTTTTTGACTTTTTGGTAATAGCTGTTCTGACTGGTGTGAGATGGTAAATTTTTGTATTTTTTGTAGATACTAGCTTTCTCCATGTTGTCCAGGCTGGTCTCAAACTCTTGAGCTCAAGAGATTCTCCTAATGTACTGAGATTACAGGTTTGAGCCACTATGCCGTGCCCATGTGTTAAAACTTAATCCCCCTGTGATGGTATTAAGAGGTGGGTCCTGTTGAGAAGTGGTAAGAGATAAAGGCTCTGCCCTCATGAATATCTCAGTGCCATATAGAAAGGCTGAGGGTAACAGCTAAGGCCCTTTTAGCCCTTCCATTCTTCCCACCATTTAAAGACACCCAGATGGTGGCCATCTATGAGGAATAGGCCTCCACCAGACACCAAAGTTGCCAGTGCTTTGATTTTGGAATTCCCAGCCTTCAGAATTGTGAGAAATCAATTTAAATTGTTTCTAATTAGCTAGTCTGTGGTATTTTGTTACAGCACACAGATAGACTAAGACAATACCCCTCTAATTCTTTTGCTGTTTTTCTTTGCCCATTGAGCAAACAATCTTTCAGACAACCTCCGTTGCCGTGATACTGAAAAGGATACACGCTTAACAGAAGACTCAGGGAAGAGGTGCATCTTGTTTTGAACACATGAATTAGATTTCTGGTTTATCATCGTTCTCTTTTATGTTTGGTTGTAGAAATCAATCCTCCAGAGCCTAATCAACTGAGAGGGTACTGTCAAAATCCAGATCCTCACAAAATGTGTACCAGACCTGGGAATGACGTTACCCTGCCCGCTACAGGTGTCCGTAAAAGCTACCAGCTAACATTCCTGGATGCTAGGGGTCCCAGGTTCCCAACCCCAGGCCACGCACCACTCCTGGGTCTCTGACTTGCTAAGACCCAGGCCACAGCAGGAGGTGAGCGCTGAGCTGCGCTGTCACCTGAGCTCCACCTCCTGTCAGATCATGTGCGGATTGGAGTCTCACAGGAGAGCAAACCCTATTGTGAGCTGCGCACACGAGGGATCTAGGCTGTGCACTCCTTACGAGAATCTAATGCCTGATGAGGTGGAACAGTTTCTTCCAGAAACCAGTGCCTCGCCGCCATGGAAAATCGTCCTCCATGACCTGGTGCCAAAATGGTTAGGACCTTTGCTGGATGCTGCTCTATTCTGCTCTGTACTCTCTTTTTAGGGAACAAGGATTTCTTTAATGTTTTTCCCCTCTTGATATTAATCCATTAAGACAGACACATTTAAATAAAAATCAAATGACTGTCTTTTTTTACACTTGAATATATGGATTTTTTAATAACAAAATTATAGTTACTCAGAGCTTCTACTGCCTTTTCCAGTGTTATTCATTGTTTTCTTTCTTTTTTTTTTTTTTTTAAGATGGGGTTTCACCCTGATGGATAGGCATGTCTTGAATTCCTGACCTCAGGTGATCCACCCACCTTGGCCTTCAAAGTGCTAGGATTACAGGCGTGACCCACCATGCCCGGCCTCATTGTTTTATTTCCAACTTTACTCCTCTACCAAGGATTTCTTCTCCCTCAGATAGTCCCTCACAGATCACTCACACTTCCTATAACCATGTGCTGTCAGTTCTGCCCACCTCTGTGCAGTCAGTGCTGTGATGACCAAGCCAAAGGCCAAGTGGTCCTGAAATGACCCGAAATTGATCCCACTTGGTAAAGTAAGTGCTTTTCAACATCAGTTGTACACTTCTGCCTCATTTCTACTGGCTATTTTTTTTTTCCCTGAAGAGAAGCAGGGCATCTGTGCTTGTTATATATAGCATGGTCAGCTCCACCATAAAAGTCATCATGTTCAACAATTATGTGGGGAAGGGTTAAGCTAATTTATGGTTTCACTTGCATTTATTCTATGTTCCTGAAAATTTACATTTCTCTAATGCATATAACTTCGCCTACTGTATTAGTTTCCTATTATACAGTGGGCCAAGGTATATTATACAGTGAGCTAAGGTATACACTGTAACAAATTACCACAGATTTAGCTTCTTTTGTGTTTGTTTGTTTTTGAGACAGAGTCACACTCTGTTGTCCAGACTGGAGTACAGAGTGCAATGGTGTGATCTTGGCTCACTGCAACCTCCACCTCCCAGGTTCAAGAAATTCTCCTGCCTCAGCCTCCCATGTAGCTGAGACTACAGGCATGAGCCACCACACTCAGCTAATTTTTTTGTATTTTTAGTGAAGACGGGGCTTTACCATGTTGGCCAGGCTGGTCTTGAACTCCTGACGACAAGTGATCCATCTGCCTCGGCTGCCCAAAGTGCAGGGATTACAGGCGTGAGCCACTGCGCCTGGGCAGATTTCGCTTCTTAAAGCAATACAAATGTATTCTCCTACAGTTCTGGTCAAAGTATGAGACATGCCTCATTGGGCTGTAATTAAAGTCTTATCAGGGCTGTTTTTTTTTTTTCCTGGATGTTCTAGGGAAGAATCTATTTTTCTTTATTATTATTATTATTATTATTATTATTATTTTTTGAGACCAGGTATCACACTGTAACCCAGGCTGGAGTGCAGTGGTACAGTCAATGCTCATTGTAGCCCCAACCTACCAGGCTCAAGCAGTCCACCTGCCTCAGCCTCTTGAGTAGCTGGACCCACAAGTGTAAGCCATCACGCTCAGCTGATGTTTTGCTTTTTATTTTGGTAAAGATGAAGTCTCACTGTCCAGGGTGGTCTCAAACTCCTGGGCTCAAGCGATCCTTCTGCCTCAGCCTCCCAAAATGCTGGGATTACAGTATGAAGCACCATGCCTGGCCAAGGATGCATTTTCTGGCCTTTACCAGCTTCTAGAGGCTGCCTACATCCCTTGGCTCATGGCTCCCTCCCAAAGCCTACAATGGCTGTTTCAGTTTTCCTCCCATGGTATCCCTTTAATACTGACTTTTCTGCCTCTCTTTCCTTATTTAAAGACACCTGTGACTACATTGACTCCACATGAATAAACCATGATACTCTCTCTTTTAAGGTCAACTAACTAGGAATCTTAATTTCGTCCATTACCTTAATTTCCCTTTGCCATATAACTTAACGTACCCCCAAATTTTGAAGACTGAGGCCTAGATGTCTTTGGAAGGTGATTCTTCTTCTTAGATATATTTATGGCAAAAAAAAAAAAAAAATCCCGAAAACAGTGTAGGGGTAACATTAAATCATCTGATAGCTGAGATTTTGGTTGATGACAGTGTGCCACATCTAAGGTGGGAGTCATTTGGAGTCTACATGTATTTCGTTGTTCAGACAGATTTCTGCTACAGTCTCTCTGGCTGATGCTTACATTTTAGAATCCAGATCTCTAATAAAAATGTAACTGTGGAAAGAAGAGGAATTTGTTTTTTTTGGTCTTCACAGTTCGTTTGTGTCCTTTGCCTCTTCACTCCTGGTACAAAGCAGTTCTTTTAATATAGTGATATATTAAAGTTATCTCTGAGTCACAGATGAGTGATATATTCTCTGAAAAGGAAAATATGACCAATTTGCCTGTCAGCAACAGCCTTTCAGAGCAGCTTTTCCCAAATATTTCAAACACAAATATGTTCTTATAGTATGAATATAATTTTACACCATGCTTGTTGTGATACCTTCAGCATCTGTTGATTGAGAAATACACCATGACAAAAAATCACAGTGATTTTAGTAATGCTTTTAAATAAGTGTGTACATTTTTCATCATGGCATATATGTGTTCCAGACAATGGAATATATAAGTGCATGATGTAATACTACATATTAATTTTATATCCATGGCTTGTATGCAAAAATATTCACCTTCACTTTGTAATCACTCTGCATTTCAGAAATCCATGGTATACCATGGATTATAAACTACTTCCTAAAAGTCAAAACCACTCAACTCTGCCTTTCCAATCCTCATCAATAATTATGTTTTTGTTAAAAAATGCTATTGTCTCACTTTTGACACATAAATAGAAGAAGCAAGACCCTGAACCTACATGGAAAAAAGTGTTGAAAATTCTAAAGAAGTAGGCAAGTAAGCAGATTTTTCATTCTTGTCTCTCTAGTAGTTGTCTAGCAGAAAACAAAGACATAATTTTAAATTAATGCACAAAATTAAATAAGATATTCTTATTAAATTATGCTTAATAGTTTAGCCCACCGCTGTCAGAACAAATCCTTAGAAACTGTTGACACAAATGCGTATTCAAATTATTCACCTGATTGAAGCCTTCAAGAAACAGGATGCCTGCTTTTGATAAACCCGACTTGGTTGCAAGTGAGGAATATTTTGTAGGCATTTAGAATAATATTAGACTCTCCCTCTGAAAACTGAAATATATTGTTTCATGAGTTCTCTATGCTGAAGAGATTGCTTTGGTTTATGGGAACGTAATGAGAAAATAACTTTTTAAAATAATGCATTTGATGAGATTCATAAATTCCTAGTTACCGATCAGCAAATATCCCACTCTGCATTTTCATTGGCTTCTCATTTAATTTTTCTTTTTCTTATGCTTTCCATTTTCTGGTGAAACCACTATTTAAGAATATTTATTGGAAAAAAACCCAGAAAGTTAAAATTTTAAATAATCAACATACTACATCATAATATTCTAGTTCAAGTAAATCTCAATAAGCAAACATAATAATGTTTACTTAAAATAAATCTAGAGAGTAAATCATGTAACTAAATAAGCAAACATAATAATGTTTAAAATAAATCTAGAGAGTAAATCATGTAACTAAATAAGCAAATATAATAATGTTTACTTAAAATAAATCTAGAGAGTAAATCATGTAAATAAATAATTGCTTAAATGAGATTGTTAAAAATTTAGGTTAGTAAAAAGTAAAGGTCAATATTAAATTATATGGTTTAGCTAACAAAATAAATAACTTCAACTTGTCCCATTCATTTTTTAAAAAATAATGCCTTTAGAAGTATTATCTTTCCATTAAGATTTGGCCTGAAGTTTCTAGATATTTAAATGGTTCCCCAGGTTTACTAGATGATGCATTTAAAGTTATTTTTACTTAAATATATCTTGGAAGTAGGCCGTAGGCCTTTTCTGACCAGGCGACAGTGGTATTATTTTATTTTGAAAGAACTCTATCTGGATTTCAGATTATTGTGGGCCTACCCATGCAGATATCATATTAAAAATTTATAACTTCGTAATAGTTAAAATTTCCTGAAATCTGATGGAGAAAGTGAATTACACAAGAGAAAGCTACTGGCACATTTCCATTGCTAGGGGCTAAAGGCACAGAACATGTACAGATTAAATAGCGCATAAATTTTGGTTTATGTGTCTGTTATAGCCACTGTTGACAGGATACAGGAAGCACACAGTGTGAAACACGGCTCGCAGTGCCACTGGGGGCTTGTTTTCTGAAATTCACCGAGTAGACTGACATTAACAGCATGTGTACTAGAAGCCTTCCATTTTGGGTTTATTTACAAAGCTAAACAATGTATTGAGTGTTGATTATTGATCATAAATATGTTCATAAACAATCATTGAATTTTCTTCTCCAGTGAGTGTCAATCACTAAAAACCAATAACAGGCAAACAGAGCATCTTATGTCTTGGAGTGTCAAGTAAACTTTCTAAGTAAATTTCTAGTACACCAGGAAATCTACATTAGTAACTTAAAAATCATAGGATTTTTTAGAAATGCTGTGATAAAACATATTTTATTACCAATGCTTTTATAAATAATATCATGTGATTTGAGAGTGAATTTTAGTTTCTTCCTTTGAAAGCTATGTGGAGACATGGAACCAAGTTTAGCCCAGATTAAATACCAAAATGCTAAAAAATCATGTGGTCTACTGGTTAGATGCTGTTGTTCAATATTTAACTCAAGATAAGTAATGACAGGTAGCTTTGAGAGTAGATTCGAGCCTCAGCCTGTCTTTGACTCATAAATTGATAGTTGAGTGAACTGCAGGTCAGTTAGCTTGACTGTGCCTCAGTTTCTTTTGCTGTTTTTACATGGTAATAATAATAGTAGTTACCTCAAAAACTTGTCATAAGGATGGAATGAGTTAATATAGGTAAAGCACTTAAAACACTGCCTGACATCTTATAAATGCTACTTGAAAAAAGGTATTAACCTGTTTATTATGATCATTGTCTGCTACGTGATAGATAGTGTGCTACCCTGGAGACCCAAAGCCAAAGGGTTGTGGCCCCTTTTCTCAAAGAACTTACAATGCAGTCTAAAAAAGTGGAAGACAGTGTGGCGATTCCTCAAGGACCTAGAAATAGAAATTCCATTCGACCCAGCAATCCCATTACTGGGTATATATCCAAAGGATTATAAGTCGTTCTACTATAAGGACACATCCACACGTATGTTCATTGCAGCACTGTTTACAATAGCAAAGACCTGGAACCAACCCAAATGCCCATCGATGATAGACTGGACAGGGAAAATGTGGCACATATACACCATGGAATATTATGCAGACACAAAAAACGATGAGGTCGTGTCCTTTGTAGGGACATGGATGAACCTGGAAACCATCATTCTCAGCAAACTGACGCAAGAGCAGAAAATCAAATACTCCATGTTCTCACTCATAGGTGGGTGCTGAACAATGAGAACACATGGACACAGGGAGGGGAGCATCACACACTGGGGTCTGTTGGGGAAATAGGGGAGGGACAGCAGGGGCGAGGAAGTTGGGGAGAGAGAGCATGGGGAGAAATGCCAGATATAGGTGAAGGGGAGGAAGGCAGCAAATCACACTGTAATGTGTGTACCTATGCAACAATCTTGCATGTTCTTCACAGGTACCCCCAAACCTAAAATGCAATAAAAAAATAATAACTAAACTGGAAAAAAAAAGTGCATCTTAATAGATCATCTCAGTATAATGTGTTAAGGATTATAACATGAAGTTCGTGCTGGTTGCTATGGGAGAAGCTTGACTCTGTTTTGGGAATAAGAGAAGGCTTTCTGGAACATAATATCTGAGCTCCTTTTTTGAAGATAAGGAGTTATCCGGGAGAAGAGGCGGAGGAAGAGCATCTCAATTAGAAAATAGCATAAGAGAAGACACAGAGGCATGTACGAATCCAATGTTTGCAAGAAACTTCAGGCAATTCCATGTTGGAGAGATTAATCATAGGGGCCTACACCTGGGTGTCACGACACCCTCCAACCCCCCACCCTGCCTCTTCCTTTGTTTGAGATAAATCAGTGTTCTTAGATTGGTCATAGATGCTCCCACTCAACTGGGTGTTTACCACTCATGTAAGGTTAAGTAAACCCAGAGACAAAGAGTTAGGGACAAGTACTTTACTTTGGACATGGTCCAGGAAACAAAAGTAAAAAAAAAAAAAAGCTGAAAAAGTAACAGTAAGGAAGAGAAGGAAATAAAGTGTGTTAATAAATAAGTGTCTGTTTTGGGCATCGGGGCTCAGGTCTGTTACGGCCTTATGGGAACCACGTAGGACATCCTTACATGCTGTTCCCAGGAAAGATGGAGAGGCTAGGCTCTTTCACAGCTTCCTTTCTCTGACACATACACCATTGGTTGGATGTTGTGCCTTGAAGCAGTTACTCCTCCAAACTTCAGCTACATAGCCAGCAAGCTCTCACGGGACTGGAATTTGCTCTCATGCAGACAAGGAGAGAGATGCAGCGTTCAGATGGGTTGCTATCAGCATGGCCTCCACAGTTTTCTCCAGCTGCAGATGAATTCAGAGGTGGACTTAAGAGTTAGGTTGTGGGGAACGACTGTGGGCACACATTTCAGTGAGCTCTCAGACGTCTAACGACCTTGGCTCTGCGGACCGTGTAATAAAACAGGACACAGAGACTGCAAAACTGAGATACAGGTGGATAAGCAAGGAGAGAAGAGATCACTGAGCATTTCACAGATCATACAATGCTTGCAAATTATATTGCATCCTAAAGAAAGACTTTTAAAATGATTTCAACAGAATGCAAAATGTTTCGATTTGCATTTTGGATCATTTTTCTTAGGTTGTAAACATCATGCTTAACTAGAAAAATCACATAAATTTAGTTATTTGGTTGAATATGATTTAAAAATGGGCCTTGGCCCACATAGGAAGATCTTGATTTAGCAAAAGAAAAAATATTTAAATTCTGAATTATAATTTCTATAGAACTAAACTTACTTTTTAACATATTTTAAATGAGTTTAAAGACAAAGTAAACTATAGTGTTTTTAAAAGCATGGAATAACATTTACATGTTATAGAATTTCATCAGTCTCAATCATGATGTCATATACTGAATAAAAATGCAAAAATGCACTGTCCATATTAATGTATGAGTGCATTAGGAGCCATGTGTTATGCATTATACCTGATGAATGCAAGCAATCTACCTTTTTAATTTTTACTATAACCAAATGCAATTTTGCATACAATCATTAGCATAAGATAGTTTTGTAATATTATTTTTTGGTGTATTCTAATTAGTCTTCAGTCAGTGGAGACACTCCAGAGAAATGACTGAGAGATAAAACATAAATTACTTATTTCTAGGCAATCTAGCATCAGTTATAGGATTTAATACTGATTTTATGCCAACAATTTTGTAGGCTAAATGAAGGAGTAATTGCTTTAAAAATGATTTTTAAACAAAGGAATAGTGATTGGTAACCAGTGTGACCAAGTGGCTTGAAGTCAAGATTTTGAATTTCTGTTGACAATCCCTTTAATAGAGCTGCTCATTTTCTGAGCATTTTATACAAGTTCTGTTTATTACCTTTTAATATTAAATGCAAATGCTTTGACAGAGGACAAGATCACTCTGTGACTTTCCCATTGACATTTTTTAATATGCACATTAATCACATTAAATAACTTTTTAAGGTGGAGATAATTTAAATTGGGAATTCAAACATAAATCAATCAGAATAAGGCTGAATATATTCACTAAAATATATTCACTTATATCAGACCAGTTATATATTTGTTTACATTACATTTAAAACTTAAAATAGTTGGGTTCTTAGCAAAAAACTTTATTTCACTTAAATGTTCATGAGTGTATCGTGTACATATGTGTCTTAGAGTGTGCATTAATGTGTGTATTATATGTGTATCTATAGAGAGATGCACACTACAGCTAGTGCTCGACTTACGACCACGAATGGTTCCGACAGACCAGCCGTAACACGATTTGGTCGTAAGTTGAGTAGGCTATATGTACAGTACTGTGAAATGATAACTTCGTATCACGTGCGATCACATTCACTTTCTTTCCTCCTTCGTACTGCTTAATTACCTTCATTTTTGTGTCGAGATCGATGGCCTTTCTTTCCTTCTTGGCAGGCTGAGGCATAGACAAAGACAATTTCCTCTTGGTAGACATCTTGGGAGGCGTTTGATGAAAAATATCCAAGACACAAAACACAAATTGCTGTACCGAGTCTGAGATAACAGTTGAAATGGTGCACGCGGAGATGGTAGTGCTGCTGGAAGCTGGTCCGCACTGTCTTACGCCAGCTGGGCAACGTTTGCGCTGCCAGACGCGGAGCAGTTGTAGCTAGCGATTGTGGTCGTAAAGTCGAACGGTCGTAAGTTGCATAGATCGTAAGTCGATCAATACCTGTATTACTATTTTGGAAGACAATTTGCTTTTGGGCTATTTTTTATGGTACTTTAAAAATTCTAAGTAGATACTATTTTCATTGGCTAATTGTTGAGAGCCATCTAAACACTAGACTTCGACCAGGAAAGAAACACACTTCCTAAATTCCCATATTGTGTAAGAAGATGTAGCCATCTGCGCATCCAAGTTATTAGGGGCACTGCATGTTGCTAAGATGTAAATTGGGGAGCTACCCAAATGGGAGACAGGTAGCTTCTCATGGTTTTCAGTGTAGTGTCTATCAAAACAAAATGTGCTTCTTTATAAAAATTATTCTTCAGGATAATTAACCACATAAGCAAATGCAAGTATAGGTTCTCTCTATAAAGCACATGTAAAGGAATGTAAAGGCCTCTGTTATATAAACATTACGCAAACACAAACGCACCGTGCAAGGGCAGTGCATTGCATGACATCACAAATCAAGCTAACTTAGCACTAGCGCTTCTCAGGCATGTCGTTTGTGATCTCACCTAGGCGGCTGTGACGACAAAGCACACAGACCCGTCTCAAATAGTTCAAGTAATTTTCAACACAATATCATTGCTTATCTGTGTTTGTCATTGTTGGATAAATGAAAATTTCATATGGAACAGAATTGTTCTGTAATACTTCTCTTAGTGTTTACATGCTTAGATTCAGAGAGAAAAACTACTTCACAGCAATGATTCCTTACCACTTCCATTTTCTCTGATTCATTCGGGCTATCTCAGTCATTTCTGTAAGAGACTATTGCTTTTGGTCTAATATTCTAATGAAGGTAATTACTTTTAGGAGAGTTTGGGATGCCATAAAGATGGACTCATGTGAAACGTGTCTACTTTCACTCAGACCAATGTTTATACAGCTTGCTTTGATTTACTCATCTTTCTATGGTACAACCATCCATATGCCTCAGAAAAGTCCGTTTCTTTATTAAATGTTCAAGATGTATCTCACCAACTAATCTGTTCTATGAAATAAACTCTGTATTTATAAATGCACTTTTATCAATGTGTTTTTCCAGGATTCCTGACACTAAGAGTATTCTCTGAGAGCAGGCACTGCCACATTACCTGACAGCCATGGCCTATCAGTCTGGAAGTACAGACAGGAACGTCTGGGATAGTTAAGAAAGGAAAACAGGGAATCTTCTTAGCATATTGACATACCAAAGTTAATGCTGAGTGACAGACAATCTTAGTTATAATGCGATATGTTTGCCTTGCAGTAACTGCATTTTAAGTTTGGACTGGGAAGATATGTATGTTTTTTTTCTCTTTCCACCTTAACTGACCTAGGCCAGAGCCTCGGAAAAGTCAAAACGTGGGGCCGGGGGGTGTTGGAGGAGTTCGGAGATTTAAAAGTACCTCGAGGGGAGCACAGAAGAGAAAGAGTGGTACCCTAGGTTCACTTTTATGCAAGTTGAGTAGACAGGCATAAAGGAGAGGTGAATATTTATACACGTGACAACACGTATATATTATTTTACTAAATAAAAATAAATAAAAGCTCAAGATGAGAGGTGGCATCTGTTGTGCATATTCACATGGCAACCATTTTACATATTTTTTATGCAGCCCTCAAGCAACATTGACAGAAAAGTGCTACAGCCCGCCCCAGGGAGGTTATGTAACACGCTTTAAGTAGGCACATAAGGAAAGCAGCAAGGATTCCCACACTGGTCTCTCCACTAATTGCTTGAATTCAAGTCTTTCAAAAACAATTTTTTTGAGGAGATAAACTTATACAAAGTTTCTTAAGTTATAAAGTGTGTTTTCCTAAAGGCAATAATTCTAATTTTCTTTCTTTTCCCCAAATCCTACACCATTCAGTTCTATTTCATTTGTACCAACGAAATTACCAGTACGATTTTGCTAAGCTAGCATGTTTAAATGCAAGTTAAATGACTTGGAATTAAAAGATATTCATAAACATTTCCTGAGGTATTTTAAAATTGCATAAACTTTCAGTTCTTTATGGATTTGTGAGAGGGTATCATATTTACTAAGCTAGGTTCTATTCTTATTAGCAAAACAAAATCTTTTCTCTTTCACCTGCTTTTTGTATTAAAAAAGAAAGTGCTCTACTTAAAGACTACCATTGTTAGCCAACGTCCTGTCTTTCCAAAGGCTTTGTAAAAAATGCTGAAGCAGCAGAAATAATACCTGGGTAAATCCTGTATGTAATGAAGAAGTGTAAAACTTTTCAATTGCTTCTTGCTGCTCTCTAACATCCAGGAGCTACCTGTAATAGCCAGCTTTTGATGCTCACAAACCCTGACATACACAAAGTCTACTCAAATAACTCATCCAATTTTAGAAATTCTACTTTATTTCTTGATTATGCTAACTTTAGTCCTTCAAAAAAGGGTTTTTTTTTTATATCAGGGAATTATTGAAGCAATCTTCAGAACACTTCGAAATTTAATCATAAATGTAAGCACTGGTTTGATACCCTGTTGTATGCAAATCTTAAGGAATAATATTTACTTTACTAAGCATGTAACATTTTTAAAACTACATTTCTCACTATCTTTCAAAGAAACATTCATTATAGCCAACACTCAAATAGGCACTTGTCTCTATTTCTAACACGTATATATTTCACTCAGGTTAATGGATCTTTTCCGTTTGACAGTGTGACCTTTCTTACCTTGTTCTAGAACAATGTTGATCACAAGTTGCATCATACTGTAAGCAAGATCAGCGATGTAATTTGTGGATCCCAGTGCAAAATAAAAATGCAGAACTTCTTGTTAAAATCATTAAAAAGTTCAAGATGGTGACCTCAGAGCATTAAACCGAATGCTGCAGCTTCTAAGCACTGGGCTGTCTGCAGCTGTATAAACCCCATGCCCAGGAAGCCGGCTCTGCTTATAACATTTCAGCTACTTGATTTGTTACCATGTTTCTTCTTGCTTATAATCTCCATCCCAGCTATTCTATAAAAAAAAACTGCTTATAATAATATGTGTGTTTATTAGCTTTTGAGAGCACCCATGAAATAGACATATGGTAAGAAAACGTTCTCTCTATTATACTTGGTAATATCAAGAACTGAAGCAAATATTATGATCTATCAAACTTATTTTGAGCCTTAACACATAAAGAGATGACTGGGTGCTAAATATCTTTAGCAAAATGTCCTTTTTGTTGTCACTGTACTAGTGAGTGTCTCCAGCATTCTCTACAAAATGAATGTGTCATTTTCTCATATTTCAGGCTGACCATCAGAATGTTATTTTCTATTACAGTATCCCTGACACAAACTGTAAGGAGTATGACTCCTGATATTTATTTGCTCTTCTCATCTAGTGAGTCTCAACGTATATTTTTCATATGTGAGGATGTGAGGTTACATATGAATGATTTTAGTTAGTTATTCCAGACTAGCAATTGTTGGAGTGTGATTACTTTTCTTTTTTGAGACAGTGTCTTCCTCTGTCTCCCAGGCTGGAGTGAAATGGCATAATCAGGGCTCACTGCAGCCTTGACCTCCTGGACTCAAGCAGCCTTCTCACCTCAGGGTCCTGAGTAGCTGGGACCACAGACATGCACCACTGGGCCCAGCTGATTTTTTAATTTTTCTCTAGTGATGAGATCTCACTGTGTTGCTCAGGCTGGTATTGAACTCCTGGTCTCAAGTGGTTCTCCCACCTTGGCCTCCCAAAATACTGGGATTACAGGTGTAAGCCACCACATTAAGTCTGAGTACTTCTTATTACATAATTAGTATATTTAGTTTGAAACAAATTAGAAAATTCAAGCATAAGAAAGATTAAATGACCCATTTTTTGCCCTTCTGACTTATCAGGTTTTAATATGGAGACATGCTCCTCTATTTTCCCCTGGTATTTTAAAAAAAGGAGAGAATACTTTATTTCTTTAAACTCTTTTCTATTAACAATATATCAGGGACATCTTCCTAAATCAATAAATGGAGTTTTATATCATTATGATCATTATTAATACCTGCATTTCACTCCATTATGTGGTAGCTGTGGAATTTACACAGCTCACTTTCTGTTGCTAGAGAACTGGGACCTTGGTTACCAACCTTTTCCCAGCCTTTTTTTCCTCAAAGTCTCTCTCTAACCAAAGCACTCTTATGTCTTATCTTTCAGCTGCAGCCTTCCCTTTGCAATCATCACTTTATTTGTAAGAAAGGCACTGCAGGGTTTTAAAATATCAATTCCTAATGTAATGCTGTTTCTCTCTCAGTTAGTTCTTCGGTACGTTTCATCAACTATGACTCAGTCCTGCCTGGCCTCCGGGCCCTCTTCACCCACTGTGGTGGCAGTTTCCAATCTGATGTATGCTGACTTCAAAAGGGACCTTGTTTTCTAAGGGGTCACCTTGTTGCACATAATATTAGTATTTACAGGAAAATACAAATTCCTAATGATTTAAAAAATGTAGTGTGCTAGCCTTTGATCCTCTGGCCCATCATTAGCCATCATTATACACTCCCTTACCCACGGAGTTCCACATGGGTTGGCAATGTGGAGGAGTTAAATTCACACTGATGCTTGCAATTAGGAGAATCTGCTTCTGTGCTTTTAGATTTGGAGCTTGTACTTGAAACCACTATTGGCTTTCTTTGTCCACAACTGCTGAATATGTCCAGCCCGTCTTCCTCAGTCAGCCACTACGAAAGCCTCTCCTCCTGACTCTGAGTCAGCTGCTTGAGAGGATACCTGCCTCTTTATCTTCAGAGCCCTAGTTACCCATCTAGTGACTTGCGGGTATGCTACATGACCTGTATTTCTTCACATTGTATATGAGCATACCTCCACATTTGAAGAAAATCCATCCTCAGTGTAGCTTTTATATGGCAGGGGACTGCCTAGCAACTTCCTATCACTTAGAGGTACTTCTCATGTCTGCAAAATAAATTTTGTCTATGCTACATAAATTATACTCTTCAAAATATACTTATATTGGAGGCTGAGGCAGGAGAATTGCTTGATCCAGGAGGCGGAGGTTGCAGTGAGCCGAGATCACACCATTGCACTCCAGCCTGGGTAACAAGAGCAAAACTCCATCTCCTCAAAAAAAAAAAAAAAAATATATATATATGTATATACACACACACTTATATTGATGAAAATCCAAATGGGAATTTACGTAATACAAGTAAAAATTTCTATGTTGGTAAATATATTTTTCATTAAATAAATACCTTCCATGCAATGATTTAATTTTTAAGTTTCCTTAACATTGTTAAGAATTTTATCATGAAAGGTGTATCAATTTTGCTATCATGTGTCAGAAAGCTATGCCCCCTCTTATTCACCTCATCCATTCAAATCTACTTTATTATTATTATTATTATCATTATTATTTTGAGACGGAGTCTAGCTCTGTTGCCAGGCTAGAGTGCAGTGGCGTGATCTCGGCTCACAGCAACCTCCGCCTCCCAAGTTCAAGCAATTCTCCTGCCTCAGCCTCCTAAGTAGCTTGAACTACAGGCACGTGCCACCATGTCAGGCTAATTTTTGTATTTTTAGTCTCTAGACGGGGTTTCACCATGTTGGCCGGGATGGTCTCGATCTCTTGACCTCGTGATTCACCAGCCTCGGCCTCCCAAAGTGTCGGGATTACAGGCGTGAGCCACCGCACCTGGCCAAATCCACTTTGTTAATTAATTCATTGAATAACTTTCTACCAGGCAGTTATTCTACAGATATATTTAATAATCCACACAATAATGCATTTGTTTTGATAAATATTTAGTTTCCTCTGATGAGGCACTATTCTTGGCTTTTGGTATACAGCAGGGTACAAAAAAATGACAGAAAAAACTCTTACTTTATAGGAGGCAAATGGGAAATAAAAATATAAATAATTTCAGATATCAAAAACTGTTGTTAATAACTTTGATCAGGCAAATGAGTCACTTTACCTCAGGCTGGTAGGGAAGGCCTTTCTTAGGAGGTGATAATTGTGCTGAAAGGAAAACAGCCATGCACATGTCTGGCAAAAAGCAACAAGGATATCAAGGGTAAAGGCCCAGAGAGCACACAGGGCCATCAGCAATGTGACAATTGGGAGGCAGTAATGTGACGTTTAAACCATCACTGGACAAAGCTTGAGAAACAAACTCATGCTGTGAATCAAGACAGGGACATGGATGGCTGGATGAGGTCAAGTAGAAAAAAATGTAGATTTTTGGAGTTGATGAGGCTAAGAAACTGAGAAGCCAGGATGTTAAGTAAATTGACTGCACACATATTGAAGTCTCCAAGAATAATGACAAATATATTGGTAGAGAAGTGCATCAGAATTAGATTTGGTTGCTAAACCAGAAACCTGAAGGCTTCCACTTACATATTTCACCTGCAGAATAGAGTCATATTGCTGCAGCATAGAATAAAATCAATTCTCTCACTAAGAAGTGAGGGGAGCACAGATGCTAGTGATGTTAGTGAGGTAAGGGTAAGTCCTTGGCCCATTGTCTTTACTATGAAGTATGAAACTTCAGAAAAGCCTTCTACACATGTATCAATAAGTTTGATGAAAACATTTAAAGTATGATTTGGGTTTGATATTGTTTTGTCTCTGCTTCAAATTTAAATCCTGAAACATGGGTGATCAATATCTATTTATAAATTAAAGAGTTGATGAAAAATGGTGGAATGGTCATTACTTGTCGAACTTAAAAAATCTCTGCTTCAAATTTCCAGTACTCTGACAATTCACATGACAGTATTTTTATACCATCCACATACACAGCAGTTGCTCAGTGCAGTAGATAGAGCATGGACAAGCGAGATTAAATGCTAGCTTTGCTCCTGATAGCTGGTATGATGGAAGACAAGTCATTTCACCTCAAAAAACTTGAGTTTTCTTCTCCTCTGTAACCATGACCTGTACAAAACACGTGGAGAAATGTAATGGAAGGTAAATAAAAATGCTAAAATACTGCCTTCTCTCATCACTGGTTTGGAAGCTGTGTTATCTATATTTAAAAGATATGGGTCCTTTAAATTAGTAGACAGTTAATACACATTTTTCTAGTTGTAGGCTATGTGGAAGTCATTGAAGAAAGGACAAATATTCTCATGAATATGTTAGATGGCAATTTATGGCCTACTATGGTTTGGTGTAGCAATGAGATGAGTTACAGCCAGTGGGTTGTGAGAAGTCCGTTCTGGGCTAGACGTTGAGTGTTGGGGCAAAACATGTGAAAGTTCTCATGTTTCTTTTCATAATGCATGACAGGCAGAAATCTACGATCCATTCCCCTAAGGTTCCTCTTGCTTGCGTAATTTCCATAGATCTTCCTGTCCCTGTGAAGTAGCAAGATCTGTGAACATGGTGGGATATCATTCCCATGGTGGGTTTATCATGTGGCAAAATTGATGGGATTTCGTAGATGTAATTGAGGTCTCTAATCAGTTGGCTTTGTATTAATCAAAATTATTCTAGGTGAGCTTGGTCTAATCAAGTTGTCATTTAACAGATATATTCTCCTGGTGGCATTACCTTCATGCAATAAGCAGCAATTTTGTCTATGAGAGAGAGATGATAAAAACTGTGAGTGACACTTAGGATCTAAAAACATCCCGTGTTTAGCGGTCAACAATCAAAATGGGGCCTTAGTACTAGATCCATAAGGAATTGAATTCTTCCAACAACCACATGAGTTTGAAGGAGGCCCATGGCTCCGTGAGGAATGCCAGTCAGCTGACACCATGACTGATACACCATGACTGAGCAAAGGATGCAGATGGTCCCCAGTTCTTGACCCACAAAAACTATGAAGCAATAGATGTGTATTGTTTTAAGCTATTGAGTTTGTGGTAGTATGTTTTAAAGCGTCAGAAAACGGACAAATAATGTGAAAAACAATTTTCAAGAGCTTGCCATGGTAGACAAAGTCCCTCAATGAAGATTTTGTGTACAACACTTGCCAAATCACAGTGTACCTCCAGGAAGGGGAAAAAGACAAAACCATTCTTTTAAAATATTGAGATATAGAATTTGTTTTTCTTTCTTTTTTTTTTTTTACTTAAAAAAACAGAAATTTATTTCTTCACACTTCTAGAGGCTCAAAGTTTAAGATCAGTGTTTCATACTGGCATTTAGCATGAAGGGGTGTTGAATTTTATCAAAGGCCTTTTCTGCATCTATTGAGATAATCATGTGGGTTTTGTCATTTGTTCTGTTTATGTGATGGATTACATTTATTGATTTGCATATGTTGAGCCAGACTTGCATCCCAATTATAAAGCCAACTTGATTGTGGTGGATAAGCTTTTTGATGTGCAGCTGGATTCTGTTTGCCAGTATTTTTTTTTTTTAATTGCACTTTAGGTTCTGGGGTACATATGAAGAACATGCAGGATTGTTGCATAGGTACATACATGGCAATGTGGTTTGCTGCCTCCATCCCCATCACCTATATCTGGCATTTCTCCCCATGTTAGCCCTCCCCTAGGCTCCCTGCAACAGATCTCAGTGTGTGATGCTCCCCTCCCTGTGCCCATGTGTTCTCATTGTTCAACACACCCCTATGAGTGAGAGCATGTGGTGTTTGGTTTTCTGTTTTGTGTCAGTTTGCTGAGAATGATGATTTCCAGGTTCATCCATGTCCCTACAAAGGGCATGAACTCATCATTTTTTATGGCTGCATAGTATTCCATGGTATATATGTTGTTTTTCTTTTTTTAACCTGTAGCCTAAAGTAGCTTATTCTAACTGATACAAACTTGGCACTACAAGCAAGAGACTATAATAACGATATCACATTATTTTACCTTGCTTTAAGTGATTTGCTTAGGCGGTCAGAAAGCTGTTATTAGTGACTAGAAAGACATGTCTTTATGTTGTGTAGTGGAGAAATACATGACAAAACTGTCAAATGTGATAATTTGCAATGTAGATAATTTTTCTTCTGACCCTGTAACTATAGGAAAAGTATTTGTGTAATAGAATGTTAGAAATGTATGTTGGTTACTGTCGGCTGCATTTGGGTAGGTAACACAAGAAACAAATGGATTCAGAAAATAATTGGGCTTGTTTGTAGGCAGGAGTGAAAGTGTAGAGAGAGTCCAACAATGTGAGAAATTGTAGGATTGGAAAAAGAAATTACTTCTCAATTCTGGCCAGTAAAAATTAATATAGAAAAATTATTTTAATAAAAAAGATTGATTACAACAGCTATGCAGCAAGAATGCAATCAAGGGTTTTGGGTCATTGTTGCAATCTCTTCATGGATTAAGATGATGGGAAGTATATCCATTTGAATGGACAAATGGTTTAGCCAAAAGACTATCTCACCAAGCTGGAAAGGCTCAAAGTACCTATAGTTAAATTGAGAGAGAGAGGCATATTTTAAAATTGAGTCTGGCTGTAGCTCATGGCATATGGAACTGGCTAACATCAAGTAGATGTGAAGATAAATTTTTGAGAGTGTTACACTATCAAAGAAACTCTGGTCCTAGGCTAAAAACATTTGTGACTATTTAAAACTTAACTCTTGGGTCCCCAACTTTCTACAGAAGTAGGTTAAGGAAGCTGATTAGCCCCTAAGGGAGTCAGATTTCTTAATGCCCCTTTCAGATGTAGTGAGATAGAAAAACAGTGAAGATATCTTCAGAGAGCCAAAGAACAAAGAGGCCGCAGACCAGAACTTCCCAAGACCAGAACCCAGGCCTAATTGAGAGATATTGATCACAACAAGTGAAGGGTCTTCTCATGAATTTTGCCCATTGAATTTCAGAATTGATGTAGATTAATAACATCTGTGTATTTTCTTTCTTCCCATTTGTGCACGGGAGTGCTTTTTTCGATCAACCATTGCATATTTATTTGGGGGAAGGATATAAAGTTTTATAACGCATGTTCGACTAAAGGTTCAGAGGTCATATCTCAAACTAAGTAAGTGACTACTGCTAATTAGAAACATGGACTTGAGGTTTGAAAGTTAACTTTATGAGACTTTGATGTTCTCTTCCTTTGAGAGGGAGTAGGTATATTTTGCCTTGGAAGGGAAAATGAGTCAAATACATGGCCATACTGTGGACTATCCAGCAATTAATACTGTTCACAAAATATTTCTATCTCTGCTATTCCAGGCTTACAGCAGGATGATGATTTCTAGGTCACTGTTATCTGGTATACTCATGTGACCATTTATGTCCAATGTGCTGTGGGCAGAAGTGGCGTATCACTCTATGGATGAGCATTTGATTTACCGTCTAACAAACTTCAGGACTTATTGTATTTTGCCAGATGTAGATAGAAATATAGCCTATTGTTATTCTCAATAATGACTGGAAACTTCCAAAAGAAGAGATAATAAATAACTCCAAAAAATTATAAATCAGGTATGATGGAGCTATAGGGTTAGAGATAGGAAGAGAGATTGGGAATCATTAGGAAGAAGAAAGAAAATTAAACAGAAACATTTTAAAGATACGATATAATGCATCTGGGGAAGAGGGCGGTTAGCTGAGCAGTGGTGCGGCGTTGTTCCCAGACAGAGGAGCAATTGTGGTGGGGTGGCCCTGTTTACACAGGACCTGAGTGACTGCAGTAATCTGAGCCTTATGTCCTTCTTCTTACTGCACATGCAGTGCAAGCTAACACTGTAGTATTTTAGATTTAAGTCGCTGAGACTTGGGAGTGACTTGTTACCACAATATAATCTTACCCATTCTTACTGACACAAAAGGAAAGTAACTCAGTTACTGCCCCAAACATAGCTTGTAAGAAAAGATATCAATCAGATAACCTAACATGGTGTTAGAATCCTTCAAAAGTTGATGTTTAAATGGAATTTTGACAATTAATTTCAAGTTTGTTTTTACAAGAAATTATGATTATTATTCTGTTGAAAGTGCTACAATAAATTAGTTCTTAAATATTATTACATTTAAATGAGAGGGGATTGATATTGCCAGAAGTAACATAGAAGCTGCTTGCTTGATG
Organism: Cebus imitator; assembly: GCF_001604975.1. NCBI lineage: Eukaryota > Metazoa > Chordata > Mammalia > Primates > Cebidae > Cebus > Cebus imitator. Next base: position 1,959,309 of record NW_016107562.1, read on the forward strand.
TGATTCTATTCATACTATTAAGAAAGATTAGCTTAAAATTCCAATTTAACTTTGATGTAAGTTGAGGTACTGAAAGTTAAATTTACATGATTTGAATTAATTTACCTATGAATTAAGTCTACTACTCATGGGAAATTCTTCAGCAATTTATCCAAAATCACATGAACACTCATTTTAAGTTTATGTCGACTAAAATCCTTAATTATGCCTACACTATTATGATGATATGATTGTGATGAGGATCCAACATAGCATCATTTTATTTGTAACCAGAAAAAAACCTATGTTTGTCTCATCCACAAGTTTCAGGGCAAAAATAATTTTTAGAAAGTTTAAGTAAAGGAAAGGTTATGGTAGAGTTTGAAATTAGGCATTTTTGCAAAGCATAGCACCCCCTCAGTTAAATCTTTATAAAATTTTTTTATAAGTGTAGTATGTTTTAAAACTATATCATTTATTAAATTACAACTTAGAAGCGATGTGGTTCTCTGAAGAAGGAACCATATGCCAGGCCTATCAATTTTCTGACCTGGTGACCTTGAGAAGGTAATTTGGCCTCTTTTTCTTCTTTTAAATCTTTGTAAGTGGGAATAGTGGCCTATGGGAATGTCATAAATCATAAACAATTTTTACCTACCTATAGCATTTTTTAAGGAAAAAAATAAACTAGAAGTTACACTCATATCAAAGAAATAGATTCAGGGATAGAGAATAGTAATGACTGGCTTTATAAGTGATACAGAATCAGGTGAAGAAATAAATGTCAAGTGGCAGTATCAGAGGCAGATCTGCCAGAAATGGGGTACCTCCCTTCTGAAGTCCAGTTGCCCCTTCTGCTGCTGAGAGGAACACTGAACTTCTGAGGCACATTCGGCAGCATCTAAGTGGAGGGATACTGGAGGGGATGAAAAGCAAATAAACCCATTCTTACATTATATATAATGGAGAAATATAGGAGTGACCGAATGGGAATTATACAGCAAAAAAAATAAAGCAGGGAAAGGGTGAAGAAGATAATTCAACTGAGCAGAAGATAAGAGAGGTACCTAGTCCAATAATTTTGAAGGACTTTTGAGAAAAATTTATGGTGAGGGCTTATGCTGCCAGATTGCTCTTTCACTTTGTATTAGTTAATGTCGCATAAGTGACTACGTATTACGTTTGAAATCATTTGAATTAAGGAAGTCTCTGAGCAATTACAGACAACTGAAAAGATGGATCTGTTTCAGAAATCATATTAATAAAAATGAAAACACAAACATTAAAACTGTTTCCCAGCATTTTGTCTCTGAAGGTTGGTGCTAAATGACCATTCTCACTGAACATGAACTATGGAGAGAAGGAAAGGTGATAGAATTGCTTCAAGGAACTCTGTGATTGTTCATGATTTCAGTAAAAGTTAGAGACATATTTGGGCAGGGAAATATGGTGATTAAATGTAGTGACAAGGTAAAAATGGGAATAACCACCCCAAACGTGCTTTTTATTTAGGGAGAGAAACTATTGATGACATAGAAAATAACCAAAGATACATTACGGAAGTCTAGACAAATTGAGTATAATGTGAACTTGGGTAGAGCATGCTAAGAAAGGAGGATAAGAAATAAGAGTACTTTAGGTTTTACACCTAAGGGAGGAGTAATGATGTGTAAACATTATTTTCCTGGAAGCAAGTTCTTGTATCTATGCAAATCGTCAAAGGCAATGCCACAAAACAGAGACAGGCATTGTTAAGAAAGTCAAGTGCCCAGAATTAAGTGCAATAAAAATCTTTAAGAGTAAATTTTACGCAAATGAAAGAGAAGAAAAGTTTAGTATAAGAGAAGAGACTGAGTATGATTATAATAGTAATACTTATAAATACTACACCTCCCATTTGTTGAGATGGATGGCTTAGTAGTCAGGTTCTTTCAGATTGCACATTAATTTAAAAATTAAAATTGTATTCGGTGTTTCGTTGGGATAATTGAACCAGTATACAATCATTGTACCATCGAAGATGAAAGTGGAAGACAACTTTGTATTATGTTTGATTGTGAAAGGGAGACTATTTTACAGAGGCTGAAGAGAAAAATACCTAGGTGAATATGGGGCCACAAGGAATAAAGGAGACCATGGAATAACAGACGGAAGAATTGAGCAATACACTAAGTGCTTACGGAGAAAAAATGCTTCCTCATCTCACGGTCTTGGTTATGAACACTGACTTCTAAGGCTTTTGAAATGAAAGTTGTCCTGTTCATTTTAGTGATATATAGGAAGAAGATGTAATATCCAGCACGGTGATACAAGGTGTGCTCACAGTGGCATTTATGATATGAGAGGGAGGCCATCCAAACTGCAGCCTCTGACATTATTCAACATTGATTTAGAAAATTTTTATAAAAGTTCTGCTACACAAGTTGACAAGAATATCAGAGGTCAGGATTCACCCAAGCACAGTGGTATATCACAAGTCACTAGAAAATTGCAGACAGTTTGTTGAAACTTAAGAAAATAAATAAAAACATGAAAGAAGTTTAGTATACTTTTGCTGATGTTTATAGAAAGTTTGTGCTTTTGATCAAGCAAGTCAAGATTGTTTTTCTTCTAACTATGCAAAAATAGGCTTTTCCAGGAGGAAAGTACTGGAAAAATAAAGACAAATGTATTATGCTTAGAATACTATTCACAGGTTTTGAGAGGGATATAAGAAAAGAACATAAAATAACAAGATAGATGAATATAGGCTGCCAACATAATTCCTTTGTATTGAGACCAAACCTCCCCTTCAAACAGGGCCATATCACCGTTTATATAGTATCAGTAGAAGAGGATACTAAATCATTGGTGAGTTTCAGCCAGATCTGAGTAGCTCAGATGTGTGTGTGCGTGTGTGTGTGTGTGTGTGTGTGTGTGTTGTCAGAGAATCTACATGCAGAATTAAAAGAACGTTTAAATGGGAAAAAATTAAAATTCAAGGACACTGAGGGAGCAAGCACAATTCCTAAAGTCATAAAATCTTTTACACACATATTGGCAAGGAATACTGTGTTTTTAAAAGTGGGAAACAATATTAAAGATGACTATGTGAGGTTGACTTTGAGTGTTTTCACCAAAAACCTAATTTTATTTTGCATTAGTTGAAGCGTAGTTTCCACAGACATACTGATAATTTATCTAACAAATTCCTCTGGAGTAGCCTATGGATTAAAAAACAAATATGAGGCCACACATTTATTATAAAATGAAAGATGAAGCATGGATTCCTGACAAAGACTCTCCCTTTCACAAAATTTTAGTTTGGCTTTTCTAAGCCCATTTTCTTAAGTAAGCCTCGTCCTTGGGCCTGTCTTCAACCAGGTCAGGCCACGTTTAGGAAAAATCTGCTAAGTCAGTTTAGTGAGAATCCCCCCACGCCTGGTATCTGGTCACTGTAGCCTGCTTTCAGCAAGGTAAATCAGTTGAGCTGGGATTCCTCTACCCTTGGAGTCTCCTTTTAATGATTTTCCACCCACGGACCACTTGCTACCTGTAAACCCTCACGTGCCCTTGTTCATAGCCACCTTTCTAACTGTAGTCTTGACACTATTGTAACAGCTCTGAATAGTCTTCTTTAGTGTTTTGACAAGTGTCAGTATCATTTTCCCTTCAACATTAAATAAAATTCTTTCATCTGATAATCCTATTTCATTACAATAAGACAACTAATGAAGTAAGTTGGTAAGCTGACAGGGAACTTTCCGGTTCCACTGCCCACATGCAGAAAGCATGGGGAAGGGAGTATTCTACTGAAAAGAGATTTTCTATTATATCAAGAGATGACCTATGAAAAGGACATTTCAGATTGGAGGATAAAGGTCAAAAGCCTGGGAGTCATAACCTAGAAATAATATTAGACAAATGTCAGCATTCTGTTGAAATAAATGAAGTGAGGGTGAAGCCAGTGGATAAGGATGAAAAAAAAGGAAGAACTGCGACATTTCAGGCCTGTCATGGGAAGGCTTTCTCTAAAAGACTCGTAGTTCAATCCAAAAGTGAAGAACTCAACTCGGCGGTAATTCACTCATAAGGATTAAAGTGGATCCATAAATATTTTAGGGATAGAGATAAAACCTCCATAGTTTGACTCCGTGTTTAAATTTGAATTGATCGCTTATCACATAGTATTATAGTACTTTCCAAATATTCAGAGATAATTTTCATTTAAAAAATTTAATATAGCATTCATTAAAACACTTTAAGAATTATCCTTAATTATGTTTTAACTTGACCTTTGCGACTGAGAATTCCACAACATATTTGTAGTGTTCTCTTCCAGTCATTTAACTAATCCCTCTAGTGCACAGGTTACATTGTTGAATAATTTTATAGTATTCACTGCAGTTCATCAAATACTAGAGTGCCTACATATTTTAATGAACTTAAAGCTTTTAAAACATAATGACAGTGAGTACCTGTAACTGCCGTTGTTCCGCATAACTTCCAAGAGGCAGATACGCTGAGAAATAGGTTGTGAAGAAACAAAAAGAAATTTACATTTAAAAAACTGCCACAACAGAGAAAACGCCTTCAGAGTAAATCTGAAATTCTTCAGTTTTATATCACAGGTCTTTTGTGAATTTCGTTCTCTTCCTTCCTTCTCACCTCTTGCCATCAGGCTGTGTCTTCCCTAAGCCTCTCTCGAACTCAGTGCTGCAGTTCTTTGTATGCTGGCTCTCTCTGTGCTTATCCTTCCCTAATTGCTCTTCTCTGCCTGGAACAAACTTATCACTGTCTTCAACTACGTATGAATTGTGCACATAAGGGCAATGGCCTCAACAGAAATTAAGTATGCGATTTTTTTTTTTTTTTTAATGAGAGTAGTTGTGAACTATCTCACAAAAATATCACCTTACGATTATGGGATACTCTTTGGCATTAGAGAGGATAGAATTCCTGAGTACAGGGCAATGGGTACCAATTGTTTTCAAGGAATGTATCAGTCTTACTCAAAATAGGATTATTGGTTTTGTGAGGAGCAGATCTCTGTCTCAGTTTGCTCACACCCAGTAACCACCATGAACTGGGTGACTTAGATGCCAGGAATTCATTGTTGCAGTTCTAGAGACTGAGAGGTCCAAACTGATGCAGGTCCTGGTGAGGATTCTCTCTCTGATTTGCAGATAGACACATTTCTGTGTCTTCACATGGTGGAGAAAAAGTGCTCTGGTCTCCTTATCCCCTTATAAGGTAGCAATACCATTATTGGCTCCCCTCCATGACCTTATCCAAATCCAGTTCTATTATTCTTAATGAACTTGATGCTTGCCAGTTTTCTTTTCCTTAGGAATACTGCACAGTGTTCTCATTACGCAGTGTGGCATCTGTGAAGTGAAGAATTCAGTCCCACCCTTTATTATGGTTTGAACTGTGTTTCTCAAAATTCGTATGATGAAGTCCTAATTGTTTCCAGTGCCTAACAATTTGACTTTATTTAGATAGAGGGCATTTAAAGAGGGAATTGAGGTTAAATGTGATCGTATGGGTGAATCCTAATCCAATATGCTTGGTGTCGGTAGGAGAAGAAGGGATTAGAACACAGATCTGCACAGAGGAAAGGCCACATGAATGCAGAGAGAGGAGACAGACATCCACAGCCAAGGAGAGAGGCTTTGGCAGAAACCAACACTACTGATGCTTTGGTCCTGGATTTCTAGCCTGTGAGACAATCAGTTTCTGGCGTCTATGCCAACTGTCTGTGGTGCTGTGTTGTTGCTGTTGTTGTTTTTGAGAAGGAGTCCCACCCACTCTGTCTTCCAGGCTGCAGTGCAGTGGCATGATCTCAGCTGACTACAGCCTCCGCCTCCTGAGTTCAAGCCATTCATGCCTCAGTCTCCTGAGTAGCTGGAACTACAGGTTTGGACCACCACATCCAGCTAATTTTGTATTTTTGGTAGAAATGGGGTTTTACCATGTTGGCCAGGCTGCTCTTGAACTCCTGACCTCCTGTGATCCACCCACATTGGTCTCTCAACCTGTTGGGATTACAGGCGTGAGCCACCACACTGGACCCTGTGGTATTTCGTTATGTTAGCCCTAGAAAACTAATGCATCTCTGTGCCCAACACTTAATGCTTTGAGAAGGCCTCACTGAAATAGGCAGCAACTTCCTGCCCTTGGAAGTGGCCAGAGCCCTCTCCTACATTTCTGAGGCACCTCACCATCAAGAAATATTCCTTGGCACTGAATGGCCCTGACAGCATGCAACCTGAATCCTTTCGACCTTTGCCCATAAAGCAACAGAAATTTGATAGACCTTTAACTCAATGGTCCTAATTTGGTATGAATCTTTCCATAAATGTTACACTGTTTCTTTTCTGATTCCCTAATACAAAGGGTGAATCTGCTTTAGCACAGGTGGACCTTACAGGGACCAGGAACTTTGTCAGGGCCTCTGCTTGGCAAGCATCACTCAGTATTGAGTTTTGTTTTCTTCACTCACCTATATGGAAGTGAACTGGACCAGACTGACTTTCCTCCAGAGACTTGAAACACTAGAAGAAACCCAAAATAATGGAAAGAAATATTGTCACTGAACTACTGTTCTTCCTACACTTATAAGTATGTGCAGATTCAACTCCACTTACAGAATGGATTGGAGCCGTGGTATTTCATCCACTCAAGCTCTGCAGAAAGACAGTCTAGTTACATTCCTTAGTTCACTTCAGCCATTAATATAAGCTCTATGAGCACAGAAGCTACGTCCTTCCATCAAATTCTGTTCCCAAGGCCTGGAAGAATGTATCCTGGCACATGGTATATTAAGTAAACATTTTTAAGGGTCAAAAGTTAAATATAAACCAAAATATTATAGTCTTTTAGATACTATATACTTGTAATTTTGTATAAAATCAAGCATGAACTTGTTATAATTGATAAGCATATACAGAAATTCTCAAATATTGTTAGGAAGACAAAAAATTATGATGCTTTGAATTGATAAACAAAATTGTAGATTTGTTTGTTTGTAAACAACGTACCTGCAAGACTGAAGTAAGAAGAAATGGGGAAGGGCTTTGGAAAGCATAAAGCAAAGTACTCATTACTAGAAGGTCACTGGTTATTGGTGGTTTCTGTAGACCTTTGCTGGAGACTCTTTAAGGCCTTTCCACTACTAAACCTCAGGCTCAGATCCCACCTTCTGTTCTTCATTCCTGTCTTACATGTAAACATACAGTCCTGGGACTCATGCTCTGTCTGTTTCCTTTTATGGTCTCCAGAGATGAAATGTTATCTTCTGTTTTCTATTGTTATTGAAATAAGCCAAAGATGGCCTATTTATTTTTGGCCACTGTTTATTGGCCACTGTATTCTCTGTTCCTTCACTTGCAAGCTGAAGCCCTTAGCTCAAAATTCTGCCCGTCCTAAACTCAAGTTTTTACACATCTAATTATTTAAAAATAGCCCAAGCAAGCAGATTTTTAGCCATTTAGGGCCTGCCTGTTTTGCATATCCTGCCAAACCTCAGCACCACCCCCATCCGCCTGCTAGCAATGGATAAGATAAACCCAAGCTTCGCTGCTACACTCTGGGGCTCTGTGACCCAGAGACTCCCTACTGTGCTGCTGAGGGATATCACATGGGGAAGTAAGCCTCCTCTCTAATTCTCACCTTCCACAGGAACCCCCTTGCCCTAATCCCCTTCTGGATAGTGGCCCTCACACTGTGTACTTTTGGAAGGTCTCTTGTGGGAGATACCTCACCTGTGACGCAGCCCCGTCTAAGCGCCACCTGCCTTGTGGTCACAGTTACTTCCTGGATCAGCCCCTCAACCACTTGAACCCCTGTATACGTACTCCATTTCATCTTTTTTTTTTTTTGGTCACTCTCAGCTAAACTTTTAAAAGTAAGATAGATTAGCCTTTTTACCTTTTCTAACAAGGCATTTATTACAATTGTACAATAATATTAGATTGGAGCAACTCATGTGATATTGGAAAGTTGTGTGCTTTGGCATCAGATGCAGTGTTCTTCAATAGTGTTCTGTAAATAGACTGCCCAGATTTCCAGGGTTCTAATCTTCCCCTCCCTAGATTTATATCCATTTTAAAATTTCTCAGATGCTGTCCAGGCAGTGGTAACAGATAAACTGTTCCAGGCGGCCTTGTTGGTCTGAGACTTGTCTATTCTGCAAAGTGGCCTGAGTACCAGGGATACTCCTGAGGGCAACATCCAGGGTGGAATTTTCCACAATCAAATTAAATCAAAATTCTTCCCTGATAGTATATTTGGGGGTTGGCGTCAGTATGTGTGTGAGAAAAATAATAAGAACAAGAGGGGAACCTGAACAAGCCTGTTGCTTGTTGCTGAAAAATATACCTTGTATCACTTAAGAAATTCCTTTTTTTAAAAAAAAAAGGTTTACATGTAAAAATTACAAAGTTCTTAATGTGTTTCTAGCTCTTTCAATCTTGATCCCTGACCTAAAACTTCTGACCTATTTCTATGACATGAACCAGAGATTAGACTTCCATACATACTATTATTCTAAAGTGTATCTCCTCACCGTTCTCACACCAACCCCATCTTTTGTGAAATATATTCTGACCTTTCTCAAGAAGTAGGTCTGCAGAACTGTTTCTTTTAGGAAGACGTTTAGACTAAGAAACATTCATTTCTCTGAGCACCGTCTATATACAATCAATTTATTTATTTCCTCATAAGAAGATAGTGCTAATTAGAAATCACCATTGTTAAGAAAAAAATTATGAGACAATATGGTAAATCACATGTATATAAGTGCAGTTATTGAAAACCGGAGTGGTTGTTTTTAATAATGGTGTAGTTTTCTATGAGGTTTCTTCTCTGACTACAGTCAGGGAATAGCTTCGCAAGATCATACGTGAGTAAAACTTTAACAGATATGGAAGAAAATACTAGAAAAACCAAAGACATAGATAAATAAAACCAGAATGGTTCTGGAAAAAGGATGAGTAGCTCAGGTCCCTGGAGCAATGGAGTGTAAAGGAGAGTAGCTGGAGATCACCAGTGTGGCTTCGGTTGAGAACACTTGTAGGTATTGACCTTAATTATACAATGGGAAAATACAAAGGAATACTAGGGAAGATACTATTTATTAAAACTGAATGAATTTTGAAATAATTTTATGCATTTCAGCAACATAATTAATTCAGAAGGTATATTTTTCACACAATTTAACAATCTTTCCCAGTGCCCAGCAGTGTGCACAGCTGAATGAATATTTATTGCATGCCAACAACATTTCCTTCAATACAGCCAAAGTGAATGTCTATGTATTAATTTCATATTCACTTTGCACCCTATATTTTACTAGATATACCCTGTGTGGAATATATTGATCTTGTATATAGGGACATAACCTGTGTATTAATCTGTTCTCACAGAATAAAGACATACCTAAGAATGGATAATTTTTAAAGAAAAGAAGTTTAATTGACTCACAGTTTAGCATGGCTTGGGAGAACCTCAGGAAGCTTACAATTATGGCAGAAAGGGAAGCAAACGCATCTTTCCTCACATGGAAGCAGGAAGGAGAACTGCCAAGCAAAAGGGAGAAACGCCCCTTTTCAAACCATCAGAACTTGTGAAACCTCATTCACTACCAGGGAAACGGCATGAGGGTAACTGCCCCATGATTAAATTACTCCCCACTGGGTCCTTCCCATGAAATGTGGGGATTATGAGAACTACGATCCAAGATGAGATTTGGGTGGGGACACACCGCCAAACTATAAAAACCTGCTTGCTTCCGCATGTGAATCTAAAAAGTAGAACTATAATGCATGAGTGTCATTTGCAAATAAGATCATTTTGCATTGAATTTTCTGATAAAGCTGGCCACAGTGCAATTACGAGCAGCAATACAGTAAGGAGTCTCTCAGAATTAGTTTTCACAGAAAGGCTAAAAGGTGTTCTCTCATTGCAATTTAAGAAAGTTTACATAGATGGTTTCCAGGGCTTTTCTAAATATAATTTCTTTTGAGTCTTTTGACTGTTATAAACACAGAATACTTGGAAACAGGACCTATTTCCATGGGTTTCTCTTTTGCTGTCTCCCTGTTATAGCCTGCCAAACTCAAAATCGGCTTTCTGACCCAGAGGAGAAAATTATTCCTTGAGATGATTGTTAACTGCCAGAGGTACAAAACAATCACTAAATTTCTCAGCTTGTGCATTATTCTTCATGGTAATTGGAGATTAAAAGGTACAAAGTCATATTCTAAGCAAATTTATTTCTAATACAGTGCCTTTCTTGATTTCAAGAACTATCACATTCTATATGAACTAAAGAGCATCTACTTGTGTATATTTATCCACATCAAGAAAAAAATAACAGAGTTGTTTTGTGAAGTTTGTGTACCCACTATCATGTTTGCAAAGGTGTGATCTGGTTCTCAGGAAACAGGAAAGTATGCCATGGAGCAAGAGTGTGCCGGAGGAAGCGACAATGTAGGGAAAACCAGGGACTGCACCAGGGGCCGAAGAGTCCCCCGCTGCTGCTTGAGTGTTGCCCTGCAGGTAACTCTACTAATTGCTGTTCATCCATCAGGCTATCCCAGAAGCCCTGGCTCTAGCATACATCTCCTGTTACCTCTTTCCCATATTTACCCAGACACAATCTTGAAAGGGCAATATCAGAAGGAGCCACATTAGAGCTTTCTGCTTCACTGGGAGGCCTGAAGGTTCTGAGTAGCTTGAGGAAAAACACCGAAGTCCTTGTGCAAGCAATAGCCGTCCTTGGCAACATTTGTGAAAGGAATTTAAGATGAGGACATGATTCTGCATTCTTTTTAAATTATGCTCATTTCCTGAATGCCAGTTATTTACGTTGTTTTATGTTTGATTAGTTTGAAATTGCATGCCCTTTACATGTGTTGGTCAATTTATCTCTAGGAAACTGATGTTTCCCCAAGGTCACAGCAAATATATGCTGTTTTGTTTGCAAGGATGTGTTGCTGAGAGCAAAATGTTAACATCAGTCAGAGATCGTCCCATCAGGGTTTATTCCTGAAGGTCTGAATCTCTGTGCTAGCTACACTAATGGCAATAACAATATGCTATTTTCTTATATAATAACTATAAAATGCTACTTAGTACAACATTATACAAGCCTACTTAGTTTCTAGTTTCTTCTGTAATATCCCCAATAGCATTGTGTATTTCCAAGCCTAAGTTCTGGTCTATTGCAAATATTAATGGAAAATAATTACACACAACTCTGCCAGATCGACCATTACTTTCAATTCCCTTTGACTCATTTAGACAAAATAGAATGGATCTTTCTTGATTATTTAATTATTGGATATAATTACTTAAAAGTTTGTAAGAGGTCTTTTCACTGAAGAATAGCTAATAAATCAAAACTACATTTTTAACATTGAATATTTTTCAAGATTAATGGGAAGACCAGAAAATATAAATCCTGTGATAAGAATATTAGTTGCAAATTTTCTTACAAAAATTTACTAGATATGAAGATAAGGTCTTTGCTTTATTAACTGCTTCATCAGAAGAAACCTGAAGACTGTCTGACACTTAAGAGGAATTCATTAAACATCTGTTGAATGAGTGAATGAATGAAATTGAATTTAAACAAATGCTTAAGTCTGCCATTTAACACATTTCAGAGTTTTAAATATGAAACACAGAAGTGAAGCTTCTAGAAAGGAGTTTACTGTTTTTACTTTCGATTTAATAGTAAAATGATAGACTGAGTCATGTTTTTAGCAGCACAGCTTTTGAAATATCTTTGCTAGTTGTGTTATGTGTTCAGAAGACTTAGAAGATCCAGACTAAGCTGAGCTACTCAGGATACTTGTGTCACCTCATCAACAAGGAGATGCTAAATATCTACTGTGAATTCACTTCTGAGAGAGAAGACAAAGAAATATAAACTCCTGTCTACCTGTAAGGAGGATGCAGTTTAACTGGACAGAAGAGACCCATGTATGAAGAACCACCGAACATTACAAAATAGTACAATGTGAAAAGCTAACCTATTTAATGAATCAAAATCTTGTACTAAAAACATAACACAGAATGTTTCTCTTGTTCAAGGAGAGCAGCAAGCACTTTTGTAAACCAGAGGTGGCAACTGGCTGCCTGCAGGCAAGTCGGCAGACTTCTTCTGCTTTGCCTGCACAACGTTGTCACAAAATGAAGCGATATTTAAATAGTCAAGATTTTAGATTAATACAGGTTTAGATTTCTTCCACAAAGATAATTTTAGAAATCCTAGTATTATTAATGCAGCCTTTCTTTTTTGATGGACAGTGGTGTTAACTTTATAAGTATTGATGTCTTCACACCAAATGATACTACTTTATTCATTCTTGTTACTTTCCTTGAGAACATATGACTTTGCTAACTTTAGTGTCAACTCACAGAAAGTGTCTCCAGATTCCAGCGTTTCATTTGGACGTTTTAATACATAAGACATGGATGCCCCTGATCTCCTATTTCAGGGCAATCAGAGCAACAAAGTTTTTAGGAAGGTAGGTTCTTAAAAGTGGAGTGGGTATTGGACACCTGTGCATTCTAAGTAGTAATAAGAAATCAGAACCACAACCATCATCATTCACCTAGTATTTTGCATTCTGTGACTTTTCATGTTATTTCAGACTTATCAGTTTATCATTTTATTAACTTATAGAACATTTTCAAGGGCAAGAGTCATTTTGTACAGTGGACTTTGTTTTGGTGGTGTTAACATTCTAAGAGGTTAATAATTTAAGCTGGAGGAATGTGTCTTTGATTTGGTTGTTTCAGCTTCTTTACAAAAGGCATACAGATCTCACCAGCATTCTAGATTTTTTCACAGATTTATTTCCTCCATCATTTTAATTTATATATTCTGTTTTTTGTCGTGGAAAGCTTTGTTGGATTAGAATTGGTTGTAAAAGACAAAATAAATGTGGTGGGAAAGAAAAGTGAGCTTGTCCTTTGCCAGCCCATCATCGTGTTCTACTGTACCTGACACCCAGATTTCCTTTTGGAGACTGAACTTGCCTTGTTTCCAGTAAAATGTACACATGGAGAAAGAGAAAACTAAAATAGGTTTTTCATGAGAGAGAGGTATGCTGGTTTCATATCTTAAAAACGCCCCAAGGATAAAGTAATGCATGCTTTTCCATGGGGAGGTGAGAAAACTTAAGTCAGTGATATTTTACTGTTTGGGGAGTTCTAACATCCAGAGGAAACATTCAAGTTCAGTCAATCAATGTAAAAGTGCTCTCCCTCCTTCTCTCTGTACAGTTATAAGACGGTTGGAAGTAACAAGTGCTTCCAGACCTTCTGTGGCTTCCAGTTACCGACAAACATGGTTAATCAGAGTCACAATCGCTGTGGTAGATGTTAGGCCATAAAATGTAGACTCTGTTCTAAGACGCTCACATCCCAGGGAGTATTCAAAAAACTAAGCAGGGAAATTAAAAACCAGTACTCTCACTAAGTGGTAATGAGGGAATAGAAAGAAAAAAAAAAAAAAAAAAAAAAAAATGAAAACAAAACCCAGTACTCTCGGTAGTAGAAAAGATACTAAAAGAACACGGTGGAAGCATACGTAACTTGCTCCTGAGGTAGACTCCACAGCTTACTGGAATTGCATCATATATGCATTATAGCTTAGGATATTAAGCAAATGTCAAATGTTGCTGTGTATGCTGAAGAGTGTACTGTGCGGTTGATGATAAAGAAGACTCAAACATCTTACGATGCTTGAAACTTTGTTTGTAAGGAAAAATGTCCTACCTGACAGAGCAGGAGCACTGTCATCTTGGACAAACACTGCCATTTGAAGTTCCAGCTTCCTTTGTAAACCATGTATTTCAAAGGAATCACTTCTGTTCTAACAACGAGCAGCTGGAAAGAGCAGACAGACAGCAAAACATAGATAAGACAGCTTGGCATAGCAGAGGAGGGAAGATCTCCGGGGGAATCGCCAAGCTTCACACTCACACAGTAGGCCCCAGTAAAACAGTGGGCCCTAATAAACACACGCCTTTCTCCCCTGGTGTGCTAAGATAGAGAAGTCAAAGCAGACTTTGGGGGTACGCCTGCAGCTGCAGGAAGATGTATGGGAAGAGACACAAAGCCTCTCCCTCCTAGATAAGCAAGACGAAGAGACACAGACTGCACGTTGGCCTCTGTGGTTTGAGAGTGGGGTGAGAGCTGATGAGAACTCCGCTCTATGCAGACAGCACAGCTGGTCCTAACTGAACCGTCAGGCCCTAGGACGGTCAGGCATCCCCTCCTCACGCGCCCCGGACCCTTGAATACCCCTAGTCTGTAAGAGAGAAAGCTCATGATTTAACTCACCCGGAAACTGCCCTCAAGTTGATTCTCAGAGATAAATCTGTCTTTGACTCTTGAGCCCCTTTTCGTGTTTCTTTCTTCCTTCTTACACTGCCTGTCTTGATGACTTAATGGATGTGGAATGAGATGGAGACTCCTAAGTCTTTGAGTGGCTTTTGGTAAAATTATCTATAAAGTAGCTTGTGGAAGAATAAAAACTGCATTTAATGCTTCAACAGCAGGTGTTCAAGCAGTAAAGATCAGAATTTCATTCTTGCGTGAAACGTCTGTGAATTTCAGGTGGACGTGTCTGTGAGAATGTTGGAAATATGTATACAGAGCTCACAAAAAGGTCACAATTAAAAATGTAGATTGTAACGCAATCCGTATAGACGTAGTATCTGCAAAATCACTTACAGACAGATTCACAGAGGGAAAAGAAGAAAAGAATGAGCATAGGTCTTGGAATCCACAAACCCTAGATGAAATGGCTGGAAAATATGTCTTAATAGCCAAGATACATAAAATAGTCAATAGCTCTAGAAAACAATTTAAACAGAGATTTGGACCTGACGTAATGAGCTTAATACTGAGTCACTCATAATCTTAAGAAGATAGTTTCAATAAAGTGGCCGGTGACAACTTAGATTGCTCTGGTTGAAGGTGTTGGAATGAAACAGGAGACTGTTGAGAGTAAGTGCTTCCTTCTTCAAAGGGCGTGGTTGGTCCTGAAGGGCGGGAGGAATAGAAAAGTAGAAGGAAGAGAATATTGAACTAAAAAGAAGAAGCCTCGAAGAAAAGTGGCTGTAATTAGTGTCTTTGGTGTCTAGGAAACATGAGCGTCCTTACTTCTGCTGATCTCCCTCGAGCTGTGTGCTAGCTTCCTAGGTCTGTTGTACAAAGTACTACAAACCGAGTAGCTTAAAAAAAAAGATACGTATTGTCTGACAGTTCTGTCAGGCTGGAGTCCAGGTCAGGTTGCTGGGAGGGTTGGTTCCTTTTGAGAGCTGTGAGGAACCAGCCCTCTCAGCAGCTATGACTCTTTCCTAGCTTTGGCAGTTTGCTGGTGATGTTTGATATGTGGTGGTATGCAGAATAATTAGCCCTACTGTGATTATCAGGTATTCTCTCTGTGTGTGTTTCTGTGTCCAAATTTCCACCTTTTATAAGGAAATCCTTTCCTATTGGATGGGGGGCCACTCTACTCCAGTATTCCTTCATCTTAAATAATTAAATATACAATGACACTATTTCCAAATAAGGCTACATTCTGGGGTACTAGAGGTTCGGACTTGGACACAGGAATTTTGGAGAGACATAATTCAACACGAGTGGAATGGTTACACCTGGATAATCATTAGGATTAATGGTGAAATCAGAAACTTAAAGTTCAATAATATTAATGAAATTTACACATAACTATTCAATGGTATTATTATTTAATAATTAAATTGAATTTCTTGAATTATTTTATAATAAATTGCATATCAAAATTTTGAATTTCTTTTAATTCTCTAAGATATTTCTCTATGTTCCTAAAAAATCATAACTTGCTGCTCTACTCCTTGCTCCTCTCTGTAGAGGTAAAGTGAGTTGTTTGAGCCAACCGCCCAGGCATCCTCACTGCGGGCTATTTCGCTCTCCTTTCTTCTCTTCCGTCTGGACACAGAGAGGGACCCATTTGGGTCCCACTGCAATGGCACTCTTACAGTCTTTATCAGGAAGCCAGCTATTGATAGCAGTTATATTTCTCAACTTAACCTGCATTTCCAAAACATACAGAATCGAGCAGAATGTGGATACATCGCCGCTTCCTTAATGCTGCAGCCACTGTTTCTCTTTCTGTTCCTTCTCCTTAGCTTTAAAACAACTGCTCTTTTTAATTCTTTTAGATGACAAAGTCAGATGCTCACTATGGATGTCTTTTTATTTAAAAAAATCTATGATTGACTTTTTCTGTATCTATATTGCAGAATATAAATCTTTATTCAAGTGCATTTTCTTGGTGCAAGGTAACGGTGTTCACTCACTTACGCCCTCACCTACTCACTTGTTCAACTGCTGTTCCCAGCCTTTTAGCTGTCTAATTCTGAGAAATTCTCCAGTTAGTGAATCTAGAAGAAAAGTCATCCATTTGCCTTCTGTCTCCTGGGAGTTGAGGCATATACACATGGCCTAAGGGTGACTGATTAGATGTAGCCCCTGAGATTTCACATCTAAAGAAATGGTTTAAGCCTAGTGGGATGGCTCACACCTGTAATCCCAGCACTTGGGGAGGCCGAGGCGGGCAAGTGACGAGGTCAAGAGATCGAGACCACCCTGGCCAACAATATGAAACCCTGTCTCTACTAAAAATACAAAAAATTAGTTGGGCTTGGTGGAGCGTACCTGTAGTCCCAGCTACTTGGGAGGCTGAGGCAGGAGAATCACTTGAACCCGGGAGGTGGAGGTTGCAGTGAGCCAAGATCATGCCATTGCAACTCAAGCCTGGTGACAGAGAGAGACTCTGCCTAAAAATAAATAAATAAAGAAAAATAAAGAAATATATTCAAAATGAATAGAGTGAAGAGTTGCTTCTGCAGGTGAGTAGAGTGACAGCAATGCCCATTTCCATGGGTGGCAGAGTCAGCAGTGATAGGGGCAGCAGGTTGGGCCAGCCTCAGGTTCCAGGGTATATGGTGATGGCTGCAGGCCATGGCATCACCCAGAGTTCTTTACTGTGGCGTGATTTTGACTCTGATTCTGACTGCATAACTTTCTTTTGTGGATGCTCCAATTTCCAGCTTTCCCTGAGATTTTAGAGACGACTACCCAATCAAAACTTCATTTTTGCTTAGATCGCCTAAGATTTGTCTTTGTAGACTGTAATTTAGTATTATAATTAATCTATGATGATACCTAATGGTATTGATAAGAAGTGTCAAACATTGTGTTAGCTACTAAGGAAAGAGTCATGATCACAAAGAATTAACAAAATCCAAAGATTCCCTCAAGGAGAGTTTATAGCATAATATTCTCAGTCAGTATAAAGAATCTCTGTAAATTGTTGTGTATTAATTTATAAAACCTGGAAGATGAAACATTTGCTTAACTAAATCAAGAGATTTTAACAGAATTCCGGGAATTAAGGTTTTCTGAAGGGCCACAGAGGAGCTGCTACATGTCACTGAACAATCTGCAACACCGTAAATTCTTCAAGTATAAGTGACCTTCTAAGAGGCCATTTAATCCAAAGGCCTACCTGAATCATGATACTTAAGAAAACATTGGTATGCTCAGAGTTTTGCAGGCTGATAATTACAAGGGTTGGGACATCACTGTTTTTTGGTCGTTGCTTTTCTTTTAATCAGCACAGACTTCCATCAATATGTAGCATTTATGGAAATATTCTAGGGTAGTCTTTCAGTTAGCAAGACTGGTGGTGGAGGAGTGCTTCCCTGGACAGACATTTCAGCGTGGAACAGAGTGACTTAAATAGTGTAACTGCCACTTCTATGCTTCATGCTGTGTTTTTTTCACATGTCTATGATTTTGATCACTCTAAATGTAATGTGCATTTGTTGAAATGATGATCAAAGCCAGCTCAACTTAACCACTCCCCTTCATCTCACAGCTGACATAATAAACTTGATCAAGATTCTCTTGAATAGTCGTGATGTTTGTATTTGTTAAAAGTTGAGGATGAAGACAAGTTCAAGTACATCGACAGGCGGAAATTAATCTCTTCTCTTAGCCTTAAAAATGTTGACATTACCTTTGGGCTATTATTGCAAAAGTACATCTGGTTTTGATCCACAAGCTGATTTTCTAGCAGTTATGAAGAAATTCTAACTATTTCAAGCATTACATACATGCTTCCGGAGAAAACAGTGAATTCATCAATGGTAATGTTTTGTTTCATTTGCAAGAAGAAACTTGTTGAACAAGAAAGTTATCCTCAGGGGATAACGACACACCTGGGTACTCTTGTATTCCTTGAAATGCTCACTGTGTTACAGCTTCTAGACTGTTAGTTTCAGAGTATCCTTTCACACTGTAATGAACACGGTAGGAATAACCTCGGTGGCTGTGTTTTTAAGCTAATAAGGCTGCAAGCGCTTGAGTGGGAGCTTATTATTGTGTCAGACACTCTGCTAGGCACTTTTTGGATATGTTACTCCTTTTAAAGGCTGTCAGCTGGTTCAGGCACTTTCTTTTTCAAATCATTCATCTAGCTCAGGTTTAGTCAAACTCAAATTCTATCCCTTCATTATTTCGACTGGTTTTCCCATTCTTCTATTCTGTGTCCGTTGCCTTTATCATTGGAAATTTAAACACGAATTGTAGGCAAGAATGAAAGTCACTTTCTAAAAATTTCACAAAATGAAACCTACCTTTTCACTCACATACCTGGCATCTGTACATGTGCCTTTTAGTGTCTAGAACAGCATTACTCTACATACACAGAACAGTAGTGCAGAGCAGCACAGAACTAATATCCCCAAATGGCAACACAAGACAGTTATGTGTTACATAACTAAATTTTGATCAATGATGGACCACCTATGTGACTATATGACAGTGGTCCCATATAATTATAATGTCATATTTTTACTGTAGCATTTCTATGTTTAGATACATTTAGGCATACAAATACCACTGTGTTCTATTTGCCTGAATGTAAATACCACCTGTTCTATTGAATACTGAATATACAGTATTCAGTACAGTAACATGCTGTACAGGACAGTAAGCACAATAGGCTATGCCTGTAGCCTTGCTGTGTAGTAGGCTAACCATTATGTTTGTGTAAGTACACACTATGATGTTTGCACAATGATGAAATCGACCAAAGACTCAGTTCTCAGAATGTATCTCTGTTGTTAAGTGATGCCTGACGGTATATCAACATTTGACCCCCAGCTTGACCGAGACCGTAAATTGAACAAGTCACTTTAACTCACTATCTGGGGAGGTGTTTATGAAAAATGATACAATTAAAATAAATAATTTCTAATGTCCCTTCGATCTCTTACATCTATAATGCCATGATTCCTCAAAAAGGTACATCCATATATATATATATATATATATATATATATATATATATGTCCTAACATATTTTCCATATTCCAATTGTGTTCACCCAAGCGCACTGTAGTGTCTACTTGAGAAAGTCAGAGGCATCTCAAGTTGCAACGCAATCTAAACCAAATGTCCTTCCCATCTAGATCCAGTCCACAATTCTTAAACTGATTCTTGTTAGAAGCACTTGCCTTATAAAAAGAGCAAGAATTGGATATATCCTAGGACTTTTTCTCCTTCACTCAGAACATCAAGTTTGTCACCAAACCCTGCCAAATCAGTTCCAAAACCTCCCTCAAATCTTCTTTAATAATTTCTTTCCATTTTCACTTTCTCTACTTAATGCAGTAATCTCCAATTCCCATCCTCCCCACAGGCTTTATGACAGTGGCCTCCTGATCTGTCTAATGGTCCCCGTGCCTTCTCACTTATTTTCACCATGTTGTGAAGATCCACTCTCCCCTCACATGTATACAGTCCTCATTCATCTCCCTGTCAATATCCCACATCCTTCCTAGAGTATGTTATATTGATGTATGTGATTTCAATAAAGTTCTCACCACCAGCCTCAACCAGTCAAGATGATTTTTCCTTTTGTTTGCTCCACATCTTGGACAGCCTTCCCTATCCCTCACTTTTTCACCTGGGTGATTCAAACTGAGCTCAGAAGTAGCTTCTTGGAAGAGTTAACTGGCTATCCAAGGGCTCTTCATCTGAATGCTCCTAGCATTCTCTACAAGTCTCTACTGTTGTCCTTATCAAAGTGTTTGTTTATTTGCTAAGCTGGAACTGTCTTCATTCTTCATTTCCAAACTTCTTGAAAGCAGGGATTTTCTCTTTCATCTTTGTCTTCCCAGTGCTTAGCACTTGGTAGTTTCTCAATAAAAATACAGTTATACTGAGAATGATGGCTTCCAGCTTCATCCATGTCCCTGCAAAGGACATGAACTCATCCCTTTTTATGGCTGCATAGTATTCCATGGTGTATATGTACCACATTTCCAGAAAACTAAACACTGCATGTTCTTACTCATAAGTGGGAGTTGAACAATGAGAACACATGGACACAGGAAGGGGACCATCACACACTGGGACCTGTTGAGGAGTGGGGGGCTAAGAGAGAGATAGCATTAGGAGAAATAACTAATCAGATGACAGGTTGACAGGTGCCACAAACCACCATGGCACCTGTATACCTACGTAACAAACCTGCACATTCTGTACCTGTATCTCAGAACCTAAAGTATAATATTACTAAAAAATACAGTTTTAAAATGAAAATGCAATGAGTATCTCACAGATCTTAAAGGAGGCGGGGACGATAGCAGTACACTGTTGAGTTATTCAGTATCCAGAAACTTTAATTCGAAACTTGATGGAGAGTTCCCAATCCACTGTGGTGACCGGGTTCAGCCCATCCCTGCCACTGATGATGACTGGAAACGCTGAGACTCACAAAATCAATTACATGAGGACTTGCAAACATAAACAAAGCAGGCAGATTGTGGAGGAAAGTAAAAACCTCAAAATTGTGTTCCAAAAGTAATTCCCAGTCAGGGTAAAAATGTTGGTAGGAATAATCCATTCTTAGGGTGAGTGAAACCAAGAAAAAGGAGCCCGTGTAGATTGGAGAACAAAGGAGGAAGTGTAGAGAAAGAAGGGGGAAAACAAAGCTCTCCTGAGTCCATAGATGAACACATGTTTCAGACCGACCTCTTATCTATACATGGATGGGTCAGACTCGAATCAGTGTAGCAAAGACTTAAGGACTGAACTGAGATTAGAACCAACCACATAAAAGTGACACAGAATTGAGAGTGTAAACCCAACTATATTCTCTGCCTTCTAAAACAAAAACCTTAGTAATTTTCAGAGGTTCAAAACAGAACCCAGAGTATACATGATATTGTATTTGCTCATGAAAATATAACATTATATTTGCTCAGGGAAATGTGAGTTATTCTTGAGAAAAAAGACAGTAACAATATATCATCTATAAAATAATTTCAGATATTGAAATTACCAAATAAAAATTTTAAAGCAGATTTTATAATTATGCACCATGAAAATTAATAAAACATAAATGAAAGTCTTTTGAAATATATGAAAAGATAAAAAATATCAGACTAAAAAAGACCATTTGTTGTCTCTTAAGTTCCACAGGTCTCCAGGTTCTTAAGTATTTGTTCACTGCATCCCTATATTAACCTATGAATCTTCTGTTGCGTTTGTAATGATTTCTATTTTACATTCAAAATTGTATTTGTATGTTCTCCCTTGCAGATTCAACCAACTTAATGATCTTTCCTAAAAATTAGTTTTCTAAAGAAAGTTGTTCGTGTTCTCTACTGATTTTTCTTCTGCTTGTTCTTTATATTATTGACTTCTACTCTTTAGTTATTATTGTCTTCCTTCTGTCTCCTTTGGGTTTGCTCTCTTGATTTTCCACCAACGTTTAAAATTAGAGATTTTGATAATTTTCTAGAATTTGTCTAGCTTTGTGCTAAATATATGTAAGCTCATTTATTTCCTTATTAGTCCTATCTTATCTGCTACTCCTTATACTTTTGAAATGCAATGTTTTCATTTTCATTTGATTCTGAGATTTTTAAAACAATCTTTATGATTTTATTTATAAAGCAAAGAATATATATTTAATAAAGCACATACATAGATGCATAAAAGTTCATAGTTTACGTTTACAGAATGTATATATAATTTATATGTGCATATTTATATTTATTTCCATTTTTATTTCATTGTCACCATCAGAAAACCTTGAAAACTTAGGGTTGCTGATTTTATCAAATTTGTTGAGCTTTCCTTCTGGATGGTACATGTACAATTTTGTTTGTTTTCCAAATATACTCAAAGTGATTTTGTGTTTCTTTGAGAAATAAAGTGTATGTATATACAACACACCAGGATATATTTAGAGATTAATAGTACTGTTAAATTTTTTTTAATACTTTTAGATAGTTTGATAGATTTCCCAAATAAGTATAAGAATATCTTCAAATACATGTACTAACTCAATCTATTTTTCCTGTGGTTATATCTGTTTTATATATTTTGAGACTCTTTGAGACTCTTATTTTTAATATGTATTTGTTTTATTTTTCCTTTTACCTATGTGATGACATCACTCTTTTTTGCTTTTACATTTAATTATTTTCTACCTTAAGTTTTCTTTTATTTTCATTTTCATCTCTTATTGTCAACTCTTACATAACATAATTTATCTCTTCCAAGGTAAAATATTGCTGAATTATTCTGTGTAATGACCTGAGAGTCTGTTTTTTTTTTTAATATATGAGTTTAACTCAACTATTGTGAAATTACTGTTATATTTGCAAATCACTTTGCATATTTTTATTTATCCTATTTATTTGTATCTTTTATTTTTCCCTTTTCTTGACTTTCATTAGATGCGTCAACATTTTATGCTATTTTTAAAAATACACATTTTATATTTCTATGCATACACATTTATCTTTTTCTGTTTCAGTCTACTATGCTCGTAAATACCAGCATCATTTATCTGAATAGACGACCTTCTTTCTTTTTGTTTTGTTTTCTTCTTTCTTTACCCAGCTGGGTTATCATGTGCACTTTAGCTCTGATTATAATACATGTATATTTTGTTTGATGGTTTTGTTTTTTTCTACGTGACAATAAACTGAATTAAAGTATTAATTCATTTGTGCTTGTAATATACTTATACAATCACCCTTGATTTGCTTATTTTCTTGTTGGAGTAGTTTATTTGCATCTATACGACCACTCTATCCAATATGGATTTTTCGCTCAGTATCCAATATTCACACATAGATATTGAGCAAAGTACTGTCCTAGAGAACATAGCATTTTGCCCTTCCATTGAAATGATAATTTGTCTGTGTACAAATTATTAGGGTTGGATTTTGTCCTAAATACTTTGAAAAGATTTTTCTTGCTCCCAGTATTGGAGCATTCAATGATAGTTTCTTTGTCGAATATATAACCTTACTCAAAAAAGCTTTTCAAATTTCCTTTGCACTTAAAATTTTTATTTTATTTTATTATTTTTTAAAATTATACTTTAATTTCTGGGGTACATGTGCAGATCATGCAGGTTTGTTACATAGGTGTATACATGCCATAGTGGTTTGCTGCATCCATCCCCCGGTCATATACATTAAGTATTTCTCCTAATGCTATCCCTCCCCAATCCCCCCAACCACTGCTATCCCTCTCCTATCCCCCAACCCCTGACAGGTCCTGATATGTGATGTTCCCCTCCCTGTATCCATGTGTTCTCAATGTTCAACACCCACTTATGAATGAGAACACACTGTATTTGGTTTTCTGTTCTTGTGTCAGTTTGCTGAGAATGATGGTTCCCAGCTTCATCCTTGTCCCTGTAATGGACATGAACTCATCCTTTTTTATGGCTGCATAGTGCTCTGTGGTGTATATGTGCCACATCTTCTTTTTCCAGTCTATCATTGATGGGCATTTGTGTTGGATCCAAATCTTTGCTATTGTGAACAGTGCTGTGATAAACAGACAGTCTGTCGATTCCTCAAGGATCTAGAACTAGAAATATCATTTGACCCAGCAATCCCATTACTGAGTATATATCCAAAGGATTTAAATCATTCTATTATAAAATTCTTATTTTACAGTGGTCTTGAGATTATGTTGTTTTTGCCCTGTTAGTCATTATTTCAATACTTTCTTCCTCTCTCCTTGCTGTTTTGTGTCTGGGAGTTGAGGTATGAAAATACGGATATGCCTCCTACGAAACTCCACCACCTTTATTTTTTCTTTTGCATTGCCAACTTTTTTTTATACATTTTGTTTTTATTTGAGGAGTTCCTAGAGATTTTCCAGCTATATGCATTCTGCTCTTCCCCTAGCTGCTATTTTTTCATGATTCTCAACTATCATGTTTTCTATAACAAGGACTGCAATTGTTTCGCTTGTTATTATTTGCCTTTATCTATTTTCAGGATATTTTAGACCTATTTATTAATTTTGTAAATTCTTCAGATACGTTAATTTTTTTTGTATAATACAAACGATTCAGTTTGTAATCTTACATTTATATGCATTTTTGTTCCTCAGATTTCTGATTATTTCCCCTCACAAGCTCAGTTTCAGTTACCTTATGTAGCTTTCTTATATGAAGAAAAGGAGGCTAACCCTTTAGTTTTAGTTTTTGTTATTCTTGGCACTTCAGATATGAGGTTGAGAAATATGCCCCATGGCAAAGAGCCCTCAGCACCACCAACAGGACATAACCATCTCACCACGCAGGTGGCTACCTCCGTCTGTTCCAGCTGTGATAACAAAATGTCATAAACTGCATAGGTTATAAACAACAGAAGTGTATTTCTTATAGCCTGGAGGCAGACAAGTCCAGGGTCATGGTGCAGGTGGATTCAGTGTCTAATGGGGCCTACTTTTTGGTTAATAGATGGTACTTCCTTACTGGGTCCTCACATGGTAGAAGGTTGGGGCAATTTTCAGGGTCACCCTTTATAAAGGCACTAATCCCATTCATGAGGACTGTGCCTTCATGACTTAGTCACCTCCCAAAGACTTCACCTCCAAATATCATCACACTGGTGAGTAGATTTCAACACATACTTTTTGAGGGGTCATAACATTCAGGTCATAGCCGTGACATTGCCCTTCAGAATATTCCTGAGCTTCATGCGAGGTGCTGTTCTGTTCCAAAAGTCTTTGCTTGGCTTATCTTCTAGCGCAAAATATGAAGTGATAGGGTAGGAAGAGTTTTCATCTTCTCTTTCTGGACATATGTTAATAGTCCCTCATTCCGCACACCTTTTCCTCTTATTCCAGACACATCTGGGCTGTCTCTTGCTATTGCCATTACAGTAGTCATTCCATGGACGGTGACCCACCCAGCACATGCACAAGTGAGAAAAAAGCACAGGAGCTTTCCCTAAGCATAAACCCTGCACAGGGAATCAGACTCTCCTTCACTCAAAGCTGTCCACTGACCCTCTTCCCTTCTTACCCAACATTCACCTCGGATCACAACTGTTTTAATTGTATGTCTCAGTTTGACTATGTCAGGGGTTGTCCAAAGAGCTGGTCGAGCTTTATTTCTGGGTATTTCTGTGAGGGTGTTTCCAGAAGAGATTGGCATTTGCATGCATAGATTGAGTGACAAAGATTCATACTTCCCAATGTAAGTGACATTGTCCAATCCACTGGGGTCTGAATGGAATGGAAAAAAGAAAGGAGGTATTATCTTCCCCTCTCTTCTTAATCTAAGATTTTCATCGTTTCCTGCCCTGGAACATTAGAGCTCCTGATTTTCAGGCCTTCAGATGCTGGGACTTACACCAGTGCCTTCCCTCCCTTCCTTCTTCTGAAGCCCTCGGCCTCAGACTGTACTACACCACCAGCTTTCCTGGTTCTTCCGCTTGCAGATGGTATACTGTGGGATTCTCAGCCTCTGCAACCATGCGAACCAATTCCCTTAAGAAATCTCCCCTTATTCATTAATTATATATATATTAATTTATGAATATATTTTTATATATAAACATACATATGTACATATATATATACACACACACACACATATATATATATATAAAATTTAGATAAAATCAAGACTTCAGGTACAAAGCAAATCGTGAGAGATTGCTCAGTAAACTTTTCAACTCAGTGGTTCAATGACAATAGTGACAGGTTTTGCAGTTAGTTTAGGATCTTTGTTTCTTGAGGCCGCTGTAAAAACTACAGTCATGTGTTCACTTTCCAACACAATTGGTACACATCATAAAAATTGTAGCTGAGTTAATTGGTGCATTGGCTGACAGATTCCACAAAGAGGCCAAGCCCTGAGCCACCCAGTTATTGCTTAAACTGCTCTGTTGTAACTATGCTGGCTAGGATCATTGAGAAGTCTCTGCTTCCCCAAGGCTTATAAATGGCAAAAATGGAAAACTTTGGTATCTAGGGAAGTCAATCTGACACTCTTTATAAGTATCAAACACAAATTACAAAAAAAAATACATGTTCTATATAAAGATATTTTTAAAATATTAAGTAATGTTGTTATGTTGCTCAAAAGTGTATAGTAATGAAACTTTCTGCTAACTGATGAAAAGATGTCACAGATAATATAAAATTTATCTATTTTTTAAAATTAAACATTTCTTTATGAATTTCATAATAGTTTAATGCTTTAATTTCCAAGTCATTTGGCTTTTCTTCCTCATTTGACCCCCAATTCTTTCTCTTCCACTTAGTGGAAATAAACTTAGAACTCATTTCAGAAAGTTGCCTATTTTAAGTACTCTTAGAAAAGACGATTCGTGGTGTGTTTACTTATAATGAACTTTTCAAAGAACAACAAATGCCTTGGAATAATTATTCTTAAAGCTGGATATTTCCCCTTTAGGAGAGCATAATTACCGCTAAAGAACAATAAACTCCTCACTCATTTTCAAAATCATCTATAGTAAATGAGAGAGAATATTTCTCAAAATGCAATCAGGACATTAAACATTAAAAAAATAAAAGCACCTCTGAAAAAATTTCATTATTGTATAGTAACTCAAACGCCCAAAGTTTTCAAAAAACAGATAGCTCTAAGAAACAATATGTTTTTCCATTTCTAGGCATTGACCATTGGTGGTACAAGGCATTTAAAACATCCTCCTATTTCCTGTACATAGTAGAATAGTAAGCCATTGAGCATAGCAGTAAATGAATTCTAACGTTACGTCTAAGCTCTCGTAGAATAACTTTATTCTCTGTCTGATATATTGGATGGATTCACACATATTTATAGCTTTGTGGAGACACTAGCATTTGCAGCTTTGCTAGGAGATTTGGATCTGACACGTATGATAACCAGAGGAGGATTTACGGTGAAGCCAGTGAAGTTAAGCGTCAGCACCTTTCACCTTGCAGTACCTTTACGTGGGATGTGAGTAATGTGTTCAATAGTCATGTGTACTTAAAATGTTGCAAAGGCTGGATATATTTACTGCATTCAGTCAGGCCATTGTGTGTTTCCCCTTACACTTAGCATTTGCTGTGTGTCTCCTCATGTTGGGTGGCCCTGTAGGGCATCATACCTTTGGGAAACCTGGCTAAGGAAAAGTAGAGTTGGAGACACACTTAATTTTACTATTATCTCTTCACTATCTAAATAAATATATGCACTTATTCTTGCTTGTATTTCTGTAATTTGCATTATTTTATTAAAGAGGATCCCCAACTTGCCAGTGCTTTGGACCCCAAATCCTGGACACACCCCTGCCAGAAACCCTAATAGTAACCCTAAGGACAATTTAAATGTATTAGGCTCCTTGCAGTTTTCCCTGTTACATGGTTTTATTCCCACCCTCTATGGACTGTTTATTTTCTGCTACTAGTGAGTTGAATTTCATATGACCACATAAGTCTTCATACACTGAATGCTGACCCATTCAAATACTTTCTCCATTGGACGTATATGGTGCACTTCTAAAGAAGAAAATCTTGTCACTTAGAAAACACTACTGTTCATATCCCAAGCATAAAGTTCAGATTCCTAACCGTAACTTGTGAAATAGTTAATCTTTTCTCCCTTTCCTGTTCAATTGCACTTCCTCATCTTCCAACCGTTGTACTCTGTGCTCCAGGGGCAGAGGGGTGATCTTCCCTTAGCAATTTCTTCCTATAGAAATAAGCCCTCAGCTTTGCCCATAATGTTCAAACTTTATGCCATTTCTAACCCATTTAGAGTAGGGTTTGATTGGAAAGGGAATCTGATACCAAATTCAATCACTCAGATTTGGGGAACGGTCAGATTCTGCTGGTCTCTGAAATGAGCAGTGACATTAAAGTGAAAAAGCAGGCCAGGTACAATGGTTCACATCTGTAATCCTAGCACTTTGGCAGGCCAAGTTAGGTGGATTGCCTGAGCCCAGGCATTCCAGACCAGTCTAGTCAAAAATACAAAAATTAGCCAGGCATGGTGGCACGTATCTGCAGTCTCAGTTACTCAGGGGGCTGAAGCGGAAGTATCATTTGGGGCAGGGAAGTCAAGGCTACAGTGAATTGTGATTGTGCCCCTGCACTTCAGCCTAGGTGACAGAGCGAGACTCTGAATAAAAGAAAAGTGGAAAAGCTATGTTTCACTAAAAAAAAAAAAGCTTCAAAAGCAATGTTTCCATCAAAGTAAAGAAAAATAGAGCAAAACCGGAGAGAGAATCACCTCCAGATGGCTAAGTTATGACAGTCCCTCGTGGGTGGGGGTGGCTTCCCTCCTGTTTGGATTGTGTTAGACACCCCTGGGTCCTTACCATACATCCCTCTTTCTTTGTTAGACATAGGTAGGTTTCCATTTGCTCATGATAAAATGGTCCCCACAAACCTAATCACACCGGGCTCTCATTACACTCTGCAGTCGCTCGCCTCCACACCTCTTCCTATTCCTCTGCTTACAACTGGTGATCGAGATTCTCCCCATCACCTTCAGTAACATTCTCCACATCTTACCAGAATAACCCCTTCCTAATTATGCTTCTGGACTTTGAGAATATTTATCTTGGGAAGCCTTTTCCAAACACTCTAGATTGAGACAAATATGACGCCCCTATTTTCTTGTTTACTACTCTGAAATGATAGTAAGCAATGTGAGGATACAAACTTATTCTGTTTACAGTCATATTTGTAACACCTACAGAGTGGATGCACCATAATTAATATTTGTTAAGAAAGAAAAAAAAGCGAGGAGGCAAAAAAGGGAGGAAAGAAAAGGAAGAAAAGAAAATAAGAAGAAAATAAGATAAATGATGCAGTTCAGTAACTTGTAAAAGTCAAGAAAGTGGGCAGGGTGTGGTGGCTCACACCTTTAATCCCAGCACTTTGGGAGACCAAGGTGGGCGGATTACGAGTTTAGGAGATGGAGACCATCCTGGCCAACATGGTGAAATGCTGTCTCTACTAAAAATACACAACTTAGCTGTGCGTGGTGGCAAGTGCCTGCATTCTGAGCTACTTGAGAGGCTAAGGCAGGAGAATTGCTTGAACCCAGGAGATGGAGGTTGCAGTGAGCCAAGATCTCACCACTACACTCCAGCCTGACGACAGAGTGAGACTCCATCTCAAAAAAAAAAAAAAAAAGAGTCAAGTAAGTGAATAGCCAAGCTGAGGTCTGAATTTCAGCTCTATCTGAACTCTCAAATAGGTTCTTTTTGCTACACTAACCTATTCCAGTCTATACTATAATATATAGCACATAGACGGTAATACATAAGTGTTAGTTGACCTTGACCTATACCCTTGGGCTGTTCTGTTTAAATAAGGAAGACCTGTCTAAGAATCATCTAATTTTTATTCATTACCTCATTCATTTCCTGTAAATATGCTTTGTGTTAGGCACTAACGAAGTGTAGGAGAACATGGAAATATGTAGCCTACTATAGTGAAAATAAAAACAATTGCATAATAAAGATAGCATGTACATCTTTAACTTGTTATATAATCATATTATTTGATTATTAAAAGGCAAATGTGAATCACTTCCTGAGAGGCATTCTTGTATCTATAATATGCGTATTCATTTGTATATGTTTTCAATATGTACTAAAAAGAAAAGCCTAGTAAATAGTCATTGTCATAGTGTCACTTGGAAAAACTATCAGTGCAGAAAAGTCAGCTCTAAAGATATGGGATTGGCTGCCCATTCCCTATTGCAGTAGCAAAAATGCAAAATAATGTATTCGTTTATGTAGATACTCTTGAAGAAAACAGGCAGTTATATGAGATCTACAAGTGTTAATACTAAATCAATGGATAAATAAATGGTGAGAGCCTACTGTTTTCAGTCCTTTTCTTGTTTTGTTACATAGCCTATCCTTTATCCCCCAAACACCTTCAAGGTATTAGAATTCCCTAGAAACAGACTGTGAGACGGAGAATTGAGTGTAGCAGCTTTACTGGGGTGAACTAGAAAATATTCTCTGTATGGGCATGAGAGAACCAAGATTCATTAGAGTAGCAAGTTAGGTGCAATTTGTTCTAATAAATGCATCAATTAATCCCATAGAGAGTTTTGAAAGTAGAGTGGTCATGTAAATCAATATTATGTACTATAGGTGGTACATGCAGTATTGATTGAGAAAATAATAAAAACTAGGTCTTCCTCTACCCAGCATCACTAGATAGTCCCAGTTAACCTGTGTAACCTGGGTGATGCAATAGCCTTCCACAGAGGGTAAATCTGGAGAGGATAGAGTCCACACTTCCAGCTGCTTTAGAAAAAAACTTCCTCAGTCCAGAAGAGAAAGTTGAGCAGCACAAAACAGCATACACAACAAGTGATTTGGTGATCGATTTACAGTATTAAAGCGAACTTAAGAGTTCATCTAAAAAATAATATTTTTGTGCTTTCTTACCTTTAGGAAAGAACTGATGGTGCAGAGATACATTTTCTCACACAAAGAGAAATGAAGAATTGGTAATTAGAGTAAAATCTTTTCTGTTGGGGATATCTAAATATTTGATGTGCAATTATCTGAAAAATTATATTAACTTTTTACTTCAGTCTGGTAATATGACTTATTAAAGTAGCAGCGAATGGTATGTTAACGTATACGCATATCTGTGTGCATAATTATGAAATACTGGAAAATGTTTTCTGCATGTTAACGTTTCAGGGACACAACAGACTTGTCTGGGAGATTACAGACTTTCATTTATTCGTTATTTCTTCTGATCTAGGCTTACCATTCACCTCTTAACCAATGGACATCAATTCTAATGAACTAATCAATACAATAACACATTATCCTAATTTAAATGCCCTGATTTTTAATCACTTAAATTAGATAAATTTACCTAATAAACAACTTGATTTTAAACCTGCCAGCCAGGATTGTGTAACAACAGTATCTAAGTCACCAAATGTGAGGATAATTTTCCTGCAAAGTCTTCTGACTATATTACTCTCAATTTGTTGTCTCTGCCTACAGAACTGAGGGGGCATCAGTGACATCTAAGAAAGTAAATCTCAGTATGAGAATAATTTGCCAGATCACTTCTCAAATTGCATTCAACAATTACATTTGTCTGCAAAGCCCCAAAATGTACAAGTTAACTTAAAACGTGAAAAGAAAAGATAAAGGTCGTGAATTACAAACATTTTATATATACATAGTGATGAGTGAACACTGCTTTTGGTAATGCAAAATTTTGATGACTGTATCATTTCTTCTAATTGTGTGGTTTATATTTTGTCTATAAAAATATAAAAGCTGCTAATTTTCCATTATACTCTAGTATGTAAAATATACTGCACAGATGGATATTAGATTCTTTTTTGCCAGTGGAGCGTCAGTAAGGATCAAAGACAAAGGAAGATGCACAGTTCAACATGAATTTATTCTTCCTGTTTGCTTCTTGGCAAATATTAAAAACCAACATTTATTTTTGGAAAAAGCCTTCTTAATATTTGTTTGCCTTAACATTTTTGTCAAGTTTTATAATATAATATATCTTAAAGTCTAGCTCATGTTTAGAGTTATGTACTTGGGAAAAATAGGGTACTTTTGTCAGCTTTAGATTTCCAAAACTTGGTGGGGTGCCTGGCTTTCAGTAGGTGTTTATTGAAGGTGAAAGAAATTAGCTAAGTGATAACAGAGGCCAACTAATTGAGTTTCTATGTACCAGGTTAATTTTAGTGTTTATACCTATGAACACTATAATGTGATACTTCCCCTTGAAAAACTGTACAGGGAAGTAACTTATTTCATTAACTATGTTTATGTAAAATAGTACTTGTTTATATAATTTCTAAATACAGCATGGATATTTCATTGCTAAGTAGCATTAAATGTGAAGGGACATGCATATTATTAAAATTTCTAGAGTAAATAAATTACCTACAAACAACTTTCTAGCTATATTACTTGGCATATGTTTCTGGCATCTTTAAACTCACTGATAACTAGCATGGCTGCTTGAATCCTGCAAGAGAGCTCTAAAAATAGTTGACATTTTGCTGTTTCTATAGTAACAAAGAAAATGGCATCATACTCTGGCACTGCTCCCACAGAGCTTAATGCTCTCTGTAGATTGCCTATACACTATACTACCATGTCATTGTGGTAAAAACTACCATTACTCTTTTCTTCATGTCTTTCATGTGTCTTATAACAATCTGATCACTAGCGTAACAATCTCAGTGTTTACCTGACATGGTGAAAGCATTCCGGTTATTTTTTTTAACTGAGCTTTACCTCAAAAAAATGCTAAGACAAGCTAAGGTTTCTCATGGTATGATTTGAACTGTACTAGAAGGTTTGAAATATTTGTCTACTTTAATATCTAATATTTACCAGTGGAAAATGATTATTTTGAATTAAATAATTATCTTTCTTTAGTTCCATGAACTGATCACCACTGACTGTTTGGGAACCCCTAGTAAGTCCTGTAATTTAGGGTATATTTCTTTGTAACATTTATACCAATTCCAGTATACTTTTTTCCTCTAGTGAATTATTAACTTCATCAAAGTGGGGGGATTCTTCTGTCTTGTCTCCTAAGGAATCTTCACTGTTGTGGACTGAGCCAGTACCTAATAAATGTTTTGCCGATTGAGTGGTTGGTTAAATAAAAATACATTTGCTCTGGAAGTGGGAAATTAAATTTAATGTGGCATTTACACTTGTTAAAGTCAATTAAATTCTAATATATATCTCTTCATCCCCTGACAAGTCAATGGGAGTAGTACACCAGTTAGTGAGTGTGGTAGGTAGAAAGAATAGAGGCTTCTCAAAGAGGCCCAAGCCCAAATTCTCAGAATCTGTGAACACATTAGGTTACATGAAAAGAGGAATTAAGATACAGACAGAATTAAATTTGCCACTCAGGTTGCCTTTAATTAGAGAGACTATGTTAGATTATGCTGTTGGGCTCAGTATCGTCACAAGAGTCCTCAAAAGTGACAGAGGGAGGCTGAAGAGTTTCCTTGGGAGAACTGAGGAGATGACAGCATAAGTGGTTGGCAGGACAGTGCTGCCTTGAAGATGGAAGAAGGAACCACAGGACAAGTAGAGCAGATGGTCTCCAGAGGCAAGGACAAAGACTCTCCTGCAGCCTTCAGAAGGGATACGGCCCTGGTTTTAGCCCAGGAAAACCACTTCGAATTTCCAGCCTATAGAACTGCAAGATAATCAATTTGTGTTGTGCTTAGCTACTGAGGTTGCAGAAATTTGTTCCATCAGTTGTAGGGAACAAAAAGGAATTTTATATGATAGAAAATGGACTGAGAAATAGAGGATTAGATAACCTTGTTTATTGGAAGACTTTTAGTAATAAAATGATCTGGGAAGAGAAAACATAGTGCCTCTAGAAAAGTCAAACTCTAGTTTAAAAACAAAATGAAAGTAAATACATCTTTGTAAATTTTCCTTATTTCATATTTAAGATATTCCTTTTATTTGTTGCCTGTTTTTTTAGAAAAAAATCCAAGTGGAATAATTTTTATTGAAAAACAAATATATTAAACAAATATAAAATGAGCAAATGAGAAGCTAAACCATCTATTTCATTTATTGTTAGAATTTGATCCATGTGTTTTGTCCTACTGATTCACCCTTTATTTTAGGGATTATTTCTGTGTGATAAAGTACCATAATTCATCAACATTACTCTGCTGACTAAAAAAATATATGGTTTTATTTCTGACTTTGTAAGCAATAGTCTACAAATGTATATGTTATATAAAAGATTTTTAGTCTTTTAAAACTCACCTATATTTCACATCTCATCTTCCATATATCAATACCAGCATAATTACTCTATTTATATAATACAACATGTTCCACATTATTAAAATATAGGCATTATATTTTATTTTTCAAGCTAACTTAACCTTTAATACTGCTACACTTCTTGAGATCCTTGAATAGGATCTTTGGAAAATGAGATGTTGATGCATTTGTTCAACACCATATATTAAATATCTACTATGTGCAACTCATATGGATCAAAATTTTAAAGAGATAATGTTCTGTTTCTATGGCTTGTGCTTCATAAAATGAGCAGTTGTGTGATATCAAAATATCATTCTGGCCAAATTTTACTGATTCCAGAACGTGCTGTGCTTCAGTTACATTCATTTACAATTTTCCTATCCAGATTTGCTCATTTAAAATGCTTATTAAATGTCTAGAAGAGAACAGATATCAGG
Organism: Cebus imitator; assembly: GCF_001604975.1. NCBI lineage: Eukaryota > Metazoa > Chordata > Mammalia > Primates > Cebidae > Cebus > Cebus imitator. Next base: position 1,993,882 of record NW_016107562.1, read on the forward strand.
ACAATTTTGCAGTGTAGGCATTCAGATAAATAGATTATTGCTAATACAAAATAAATCACTTGCCAAAAATAATGCACATAATACCAGAAAAACACAAAAAATGGAACCTCATCCAACCTGGGTAGAATAAGAAAGATTGATTTTTACCTAATTTGAGTCCTGAACTATAAAACGTTATGTAGACAATTAGGAGTAGAGGAAAGGCAAAGGTTTTCTGAAAAAGAAATAGCATGAGCAACAATATCCAAAAGAGAAATAATGTCACTTCAGTAAGAATACGCAATTGGATATATATTTTTTTCAAATGGGAAAATAAATAATTTGGAAATGTACATAAGACAAGTGAGTTAGGCAGATGAACCTGACAGAGAGTATTGTGTGTTAAACCAAGGAACCCAGCTTTGCTTCGTAAAATTCAGGGCAACGTTAGAGGACTTTAAGCAGAGCACTGACATTGTCCAAACTGCATTTTAGTGAGATTATTTTGGCAGGATGGCAGAGAATGCGAATGAAGCAGAACCGTGTTGGAAATGGGAACAGCTTAAATAACAATGCAAGAGTCGGGGAAGGTAAGAGTCTGAAATAAGGAAAGGTAATGAGAGTGTTGTGTAATTTTTAAAAAGTGTCCATGATTTCTGGGAGGAAGCTTCCAAAGCCCGGGCATTTCTCACAGGCTGGGAGTGTCTTTGTTGTTGATGGTAGTCTCCTCAGACTACCCCTGAGTTTATGCTAAGGAGGTGATGCATGGTGAGCTCCTAGATACTTTATGCTAATGAGATGACTTAGGATGGGGCTTGTGACACCAGAAAAGTCAGACATGTGATTGGAGCATTGGGACTTTGAGCCACATGATACCTGCCTGACCTCTCAGGAAGAGAGGAGACCTGGAGACTGAATTCAGTGCATGGTCAATGGTTCAGTCAATCATGCCAATGTAATGAAACCTCAATAAAAGCTCTAGACATCAAAGGTTGGGTGAGCTTCCCTTGTTGACAGTACTCTATACACATTGTTATGCACCGATGTGATAAGAGAGTGATGTATGTTGACTTTCTGTGGGCAACTTTTCATTTTGGACCCTCATAGTCGCCATCCTATGTATTTCTTCTTCGGCTGGACCTGATTTGTCATAGTAAAACTGTAGTCATTAAGTATAGCACTGTTCTGACTTCTGTGAGTTGTTCTATTGAATGATTGAAACTGAGGGGCTAGTAGGAACTCCCAAATTTGTTGCCAGGTTGTTGGAAGTGGAGGTGACCTGGAAACCCCCAGGATTGATGCTGGTGTTTAAAGTGAGGACAGTGTTATTGGAGCACTGTGTCCTTAACTCGTGAAGTTTGGTCCAACTCTGGGTGGTTAGTATCAGAATTGCATTGCCGGAAAAAAGAGGGAAGGGAGAAGAAAACTTAGGTATTTCAGATATAAAAAAACTGAACTTGGTGACTGGGGAAGTTCCAAACAAAATAAATTACAATTAAATGCTAAGTTAAGTTATACTGATTGCAGTTAGATTATCACCTAAAAATATTTAGCAGATTCACTATTGTGAACGTCTGGTAGAACTCTTTAAAGCTGCCCACGCTGTGGGACATTTTCTTTTACATAGGACTATCTCATAGACTGTAGGCCATCCAGCATGATTGGACCCTCCCCAGTAAACATGCTCCTAAACTCGTGTTATAGCCAAAAATGCCCCAACAAATTTCCAAAATGTACTGAGAACCACTGACTGACACACAGTGAGAAAGAAACAAAACAAATCAAAAACAATGCAGACAAAGTTAAAATGCTGAGGAAAAGCAAATCCAAGCATACAGAGAAAAAAAATCAGGAAAGGCAGGGACCCAAGAATGAACAGTAAAAATAGTAGAAGAATAAACAGAATATCATATCATGGAAGCCAAGGGATTTTGTTGAATAAATAGCAAACATTAAAAATTCAGACAGTTTTTGAGGGAGATATAAAGGACTATCGGTGTCTTTCACATAGTAAGATAGCTTTTACTAACAAGCAGCAGAAAACTTTTCTGACCATTGATCACCTTGCTCTCTGTTTTTCAGAGCTGAGAAGTTTTGGCTAAATAATGTCTAAATATTTGTGTTAAAGTGAGATACTGGCTCTGGAAATTGACAAATCCAGATATCTAAAATAAATTTTTGGTTCAGATAGTACAAAACACCTAGTATGTCCTTATATCTACTTTGTAACTCATAGGAATAATAAACTCAATTTTTCCTATACTACTGTCACTCAACAGTTAACACGGAAGTCTTCTGTGATAAAATGTGTAGGGGTCTTTCCTCGAACATCAGGGAAGAAAGCAGTTCTGCAGCAGACACCAGCTGTGTGTCCTTCAATTCCATTCCAACACTATCTGTTTGGAGAAAGCATCAAATCCCACAGGTTGAGTGCTCAGTTTCACAAGATTGTTCTATACTTTCAATGCCAAACAAATGTCTAAAGTTGTTTTGTTTTACCTGTGCTTCTGATCCACCAGCTAGCAGTAAATCAGGGTTCCCATCACCCCATTTATGGGTTTGATTAATTTGCTAGCATCTCATAGAACTCAGGAACACACACACACACACACACACACACACACACACACACACACACGTAGAAAGAAAGAGATAGATAGAGAGAGGGAGAGACGGTGTCTCACTTTGTTACCCAGGCTTGAGTGCATTGGTGTGATCTCCATTCACTGCCACCTCCTCCTCCCGGGTTCAAGTGACTCTCCTGCTTCAGCCTCCCGAGTAGTTGATGCTACAGGTGTTTGGCACCACGCCCAGCTATTTACTTATTGTATTTTTAGTAGAGACAGGGTTTCAGCAAGTTGGCCAGGCTGGTCTCGAACTCCTGACCTCAGGTGATGCGCCCACCTCAGCCTCCCAAAGTGCTGCAATTACAGGTGTGAGTCACTGTGCCCTGCCGGGACACACTTATATTTACTGGTTTTCTACATAGTGTAATAAAGAATACCTAATGAGTAACTGATGGAAGAGATACACAGGGAAGGGATGTGAATCTTCCATGACCTCTCCTGGTACACCACCTTCCAGGAACCTCTGCATATTCAGCTATATGCAAGCTCTATGAACTCAGTCCATTTGGGTTTTTCTGGAGGCTTCGTTATGCAGATATGATTGATTATGTCATTGTCCATTGCTGATCAACTTAACTTTTAGCTTTGCCTCCCTCCTTCCATATTTGGGAGTGAGGCTGAAAGTTCAAACCATCTGCTCCTTCCTTGGTCTTTTGAGTGACCATCATTGTGAAGCTACCTCGGGGCTGCCAGCTAGCAATCAACTAATTTCAACAAATTTCAGCAATCAGCACAAAAAGACACCTATGATTTGGATAATTCAAAGATGGCAGGTGTTGTATGCCAGGAGACTTGAGGAAGACCAAAACTATATTTCACAATATCAAATCTTCCTTAAAAAAATATATATCTCTATATATATAGATATATATAGATACTAATATCAGCATATATTATGATTTGTGTGAATAACTACAATAAATGTATAATTTAGTAATAGTTTTCACTCTAAATCCAGAATTTGGCTTATGTTTACATAGGACATAACATATGCTTCCAATTTATTACAAACCAAGGATAAATAATCTGTGTCTCTCGTAAATCAGTAAAATTTTATTGTTTAACTTTGTTACCTCTGAATTCAGAAAAGTCTGTGCTACTAAGGTGATATCCCAGCTATTGTTTGTGACTTTTGTCAAGTTTTTACTTGTTTATTTTATTTCAGTTTAATTAGATGAAGAATAAGACAGTATTAAGTTTTTTCTATTAATTGAAATTGAAGAAGGTATGGCTTAGAAATTAATTTGAGAAGATTCTGAAAAATAATTTTTGTTTTATGACTGCTAGGCAGTGCTTATTAAGAAAATTGGATTTAAAAATTTGCAATAGTGTATTTTTAAATCATGGTGCTAAATGATATTGCTACATATGTGCACGTATGGCAGAAAAAGAATGCATTTCTTGTAATAATTATTGTTTGTATATTTCCTAATTTTGGTCCATTCTGATGTATATTATTTGGAGAATAGATCACTCTACAGATAGCATTTGCTATTTAATATGGTTTGGGTTTGCATTCTCACGCAAATCTCATCTTGATTTGTAATCCCATAATCCGTACTTGTCATGGGAGGAACTCGGTGACAGGTAATTGAATCATGGGGGCTCTTTCCCCTGTGCTATTTTCATGAAGTGAGCTCTCATAAGATCTGATGGTTTTATATGTGTCTGGCATTTCCTCTGCTAGCATCCATTCTCTGTCCTTCTGGGCTGTGAAGAGGTGCCTTCTGCTATGATTGTAAGTTTCCTGAGACCTCCCCACCCATGCAGAACTGTGAATCAATTAAACCTCTTTTCTTTATAAGTTACCCAGTCTTGGATATTTCTTTCTACCAATGTGAGAATGGACTAATATACTATTGTAATTGCACAGAATTATCAGATAAATCCTTTTATCAAAAATAAAAAACAGAAACAATAAATGACTTTATGAAATTATCAGATATATTAATTAAATTGATTTACTTGAACCATGATCTTATTTGAAATTAATTAAAGTTAGGTAGATTGATTTATTTTTGTCCTGTGGACGTTATAATGAATTAGATGATATTTATCTACTCTATATCAGTCTTCTGATATAGAGTAGATAAATGTATATGGTTGGTTTCAATGTAACTTTAATAATTTTTAATTCTACTTTCTAATATCTCTTTCATTTTAACTTTTCATGTAGTAATATACTAATATCTTATTCTATAACTCACTCTTCAAAGTATAATACATATTACGTTACAGGGCGGCTTTTCTGTTTGCTTTTGTGGATATAATTTTTCAGTCTACGAATGAGTTTAAATTTCACTAAGTACACCTTTAATCTTTAATATAGTAGACCGTAAAATACATAATGGGGTATGTTTTGTACATCATGATGATTATTTATTAGTTATCCCTTTTCATTTTCTACCTGATATATCCTTCAAAGATTTTAGCAAAAGAAAAAAAAACAATGCATTCAATGAATTCCAGTGTGAGAGTAATTTATTTGTAGATTATTTTAAGAACTTCCAGATGATAATCTAAAGGTGTTCTTCTGAAAAGATACAACATTAGTTTTTTTTTTACTAGAGCTAATGAAATTTTCCTCCAGCCTGGGCAACATAGCAAGACCCCAGTTCTATAATTAAAACAAAACCAGCAACAACAAGCCAGTTGGGCATGGTGGTGTCTGCCTGTACTCCTATCTGCTAAGAGGATGAGGTGGGAAGCTCTCTTGAACCCAGGATTTTGAGGTTACAATAGGTTATGACCCTGTCACTGCCACTGCACTCCAGCCTGGACAACAGAGCAATACCCTGAACTAAAAAAAAACCAAACAAACAAAAAATTAAAATAACATGATAAATTAAAATCTTTGCTTTATCGGCCCAACAACAAAAAATAAAAACAAATATAGAAACACCAAGCACAGTCACACACAGAGACACAAGCTCAGAGAGAAGGAGAGGGCAGAGGAAAGTCAGTGTGTGTAGAACACATTAAAAAAAGAGGAGAGTGCTTCCTCTGCCTTCCCGTAAGTCTGTTGAACAGTTATGGTTTAGTACTTGCTGGTCTTCATGCAGATAATTACAGGGCATAATTTTACTTTCTTTGGAAAGGTAAATGTTTCTCATAATCCTCAATAAAATATTTTTTCCATAATGAGAAACTACTAGGTTTGTAAGAATAAGACACAGGTTTTACACCACTGAAACCCAAATTTTGTATCAGGAGATATCTTCTGAAGATCAAAATGGACTTACTGCCAGAGTAAGAGTGTTAACGAAAGCCCCTCATTTCAAGTGGCAAGACCAAATGCTTCATCTCTGCAGCTATCCCCTTTGACACCAATTCTCTGTTTTAACTTATTCACAGGCATATTTGCAATTTATAATGCACTGGAGACATAAAGATGAAGCAGGACTGGTCCTTGTTCTCAAGGAGCTGACCCTTGGTGGTGTTTCTCATTATGCCCAGCTAATGTCTTCTAGGCTTCTTAATTTTTGCCGCGGTTGCTATATTTGACAGCAGATACTATATTTGTTCTGAGGGACTTCTCAGATGCCCCCTCCTCTGCCATCGCTGTGACCCTGGTCATCTTTCTAAGCCCCAGCACAGATTTCTTCTCAGATCATTTGGCATTAGCACCTTCATCACTGATTCAGTCCACATCTGAATCCAGGCCTGATAAGGATATCCAACTACCTCCTGTGCTGGCCAGATCAAACAATAATGTATTCATTTTTAATTTATTTTTTAAAATCAGTTTTGGATAACTATTTCTGACGGTACAATAGAACAAAATTTTCACAGTAATTGAGTACTTGAAGAGTAAATACAGTCTTTGTTGATTCAGCTTGTAAGCTAATTTAAGACAAAAAGTTTATCTCCAATACGGTGTTCTTTTCCTTGAGTTTTAACTGATAGCTTTCTCCCATTTTTTTACTTTTCGGAAAAAGAGTGCCATCAGCTTTGAAAATAACTTCCAGGGGATTTCAGGGAGGCTGGAGGCTGACTGGGTGAGAATGAGGAATTAGCTGTGAGCTGAACGCCACGGTCTCAAGTGGCCCATGGGAACATCTTCCTCAAAATAGTGGCCAGTTTTAATGACCACATAAACTGTATCCCTGCAACCTTCAAAATATGCCCACTACATTTTCTGGCATTCCTTTTTCACACCAAACTGAAAACACAGATCATCTGTATTCCATATCCCAAAACCTGGTCTTCATGTCAATAAATGATATAGAAGAATTGGAAGGTTATTTCATGTTAGACTTCTGGCTTAAATGGAAAATGAAAACACTAAAAATAAGTGCTGTGCATAGTTCAGGATAATTGACTCAAGAATTTCCATTTGTTTTCAATTTTCTATCTAGACAACAAGAAAATGTATTATTCTAGGCAGATTTCTCAATTAAAGTATACCTCATTAACATGAATTCACATTTATCCATTTGAAATATTTAATGGAGTCGCCTTAAATATGTAGTTTAACACAAAAGATAGAGGACAGATTATTTTTCAAAAATTATTCAAAATTTTATTGGGTATATAGATTAGGGAAAATATAGCATTAGGGAAATATACAACTTATTTCTCCAAAAATAGAAATAAGTTATAATTTCAGTTCTTTCATAGAAATTAGATAATTTAACCAGAATTATACTGAGTGAGAATAATACGCAGAAATTTGTCTTATACATGATGGAAGTAAAAAGATTAAAGTTTAATGCAGTAGATAGGTCACTGGAGAATTTCATTTGTTTTTAGACTTAACAGATAAATTTCAGGTTTTATCACTAGAATTCAATGTTTTTTTTCTTGTTTTTTGTTTGTTTGTTTGTTTTCCTTAGGGGAATAAGAATTTTGCTTAAGATTTCAATTAAATAAATTTCAAGGGACTTTATCTCTGTTTCAGTTGACCAGATACTACGTTGATCTTGAAATTTTTGCCCAGTCATTTTTACACCAAAATTTAAAAAGCTTATTAGTTTTTCCCAAATATTAGAAAAGCAGTATTGATTTTAGCGCCTTTCTAAAATATGTGAAAAAGAGCCATAAATGTCCTCACATGTCGGATCTTAACTTTCTAACACCTCTGAACTTACCATTGTAGGATAATGAGTGTGTAGTTTGTTATTACTTTAACAGTTTATGTCTCCATGTTATGTGTTTTAGAAAATTGTTTAGCGAATATTCAGGGTAAAAACTAAGCCTCTGTGCTGCCATCCAGTAGCTCCTAGTCAAATGTTGCTTGAAAATTTAATTAAAAAATAATAATCATCATCATTATCTTAGCAGAGGATAGCTATTAGATAAATGAGTCTATCATTTTAATGGCAAACGTAATACAATTTTATTTATCATTTCATAGTAGTCCAGTCTCTTCTACATATGTAGAGCCTTTTTTCTCCTTCAGTTACTATCTGTCAAGTGGTACCCTATGTATCTTCCATCTTTTGGGGGTTTGTCAAGTTCTAGAAATTTTGCTTCCAGCCCCTGACAGGAAAAGAAAGAATGAAGACTGTATATTTGTTGTTTTGTTTTGTTTTGTTTGTGTTTTTGAAACAGGTCTAGAAGTTGTATATTACTTCTACCTTTATTATGTTGGAATTCAATTCTACGGCTCCAGCTAACCACAAACAAAACAGAGAGACACAATCTAAGTGGGTGCTCTTAGAACACTGTAAAACAATGAAAATCCCGCCAATCTTTGCCATTGTAGATCAATCTGGTCACCAAATATCCATGTCACTTCTCCTCTATACATTGGACAAATTAACTTCGTTCTTAAGTGAACTAACTCAAAATTCCATTCAATAACTAGCTTATGTTGTTCAGGTGATGAGTAGCTCTTCCTTTGTAATCTAGATGTTGCTTGTGGTATGAACTGAAAATTCATGTTATTAGGAATTAAATGCACATCTCGTGCTCAATATATAATGATAAAGCAAGAATATAATTGAATACAATTTGCTCAGAAAGTGCAGAATGGAAGACCCACAGCAGTCCCTGCTTCAAAGCAGTTATTAAAATTTTCTCATAATCTGAAATTAAGAAAAGGGTTTGTACACTCTGGTTTTGTTCTCTGATAAAACTCCCGTTAACAATATTTTTCATGGTTTCTTCCTCTGCAAAGGAAGAAAGTACAAAGTACGTCTTTGTCTATTATTCTCCGTGGCCCTATAGAGTGGATGATGGGGAGCATGTCCTCTTTGGGGAAACATGGCTATGGCAACTGTTTTGTGTCAGAGGCTCATCAAATACCCTTGGGTTATTTCAGTAGAGAGTTTTAAGGCTCAGCGAACAGTCATACACTATTTTTAGACAAGGCTTGCAGCTTCTTTGGCAATACAATTTCCTTAAAAACTTAGGAAACTTTTTATCTATTTGCTTCCAGACAGTTCCATGTGCCAGTAAACACATTTTTTTTCACCTAAAATTATTTCCCAAGCTTGACTCTTTATTATCTCTACTCACCTTCTTTCTGATTAATGACAGCCACCTGGAGGCTGCATAGAACAAGGGTCTTGAGTAATATTCTTAATTAGATTTTTCCTGCTAAACTGAGTCACTCGGCTTCATTTAAAAGCTTTCTTGGACTTTTGCTGCTCAAGGCCTTTATCCTGCTTTAAAAAAAAAATTTCGTCTTTTTTGGGGGGATCTTCTCTCTCATTATTTATGGCCCAAAGGAGTTAGCCTTTTAAAACTTCTAATGCCATTGGTTGGTGAACTTTCTCTTCTCCCATCTGTCTCCTCATAAAGTCACTCACTTTTTTTGTGGGCATCTCCCTTTTTTGTAGTGACTTCCAAAACGCAACTTTTAGTAGCCAGTGAATACCACTCTGACTCTTTCAAGGCACTGTCTTAAAATTATAGGCTCAGTAAGTATGCTTTCTTCATTTTAAGTCATCACAGGTGAATTGTTACTGTTTTGCTATGTAAGAGAAAAGCTAGTCAGCCTTCCAGCCTGCTTTTTCTAGTTCTTTCGCCTCCTGCTGCCCAACCACTAAACCAGTAGTGTGTAATCAATTTCATTTTTGTTTTTATTACAAGTAACACCATTTCTCTAGGTGGAAACTTCTCCATTTGTAGTGGCAAGCCTCTGTTGTAACAAACAACTCCAAAATTTTAGTAGTTTAAACCAACTAAAGTTCCTTGGTCATCCACACACGAGTCTCATGTATTTGTCATTTATTGGGTGACCCTCATGAAAAGTTTGCCTCCGAGTCAGTGATTGAGGGACCCAGGTGCCTTCAAATATTGTCACTGTCACACTCTAAGGTCTTAGTATCGATTGCCTCCAGCTTGGCAAATAAGGAAAGAGAGAAAGTGGAAAATCCTGATGCTCTTTTTAATGATTCAGGTCTATAGGTGATGTTCATGACTTATATTTCACTGGATTGTAAGAGAAAAGAAGTGGTCAAATGTAACTCCAAAACTGTTGGCCTGAACAATTGGTGAAATTGTGGTACTCATTAATAAAATAAAAAATGCTAGCCGAGATGGAGTGCGTTTGGAGAGTAAGGACTCAAGTGTTTAATTTGCACGTGTTACTTGTGAGGTCTTTAAAAGGTATACAAAGGGAGATCTTAATTAAATAGTTGTGTGTGCAAGTTTGGATTTGAGGGGTGATTTCAGTGTTGGTGACAGACATTTACGAAACATCAGGAAATAGAAGGCATGCAAAACTAGAAGACCAGGTGGTGAATTCACTCAAGTATTGTTTGCAGGCCAAAACAGAATTTTTGCACCCTCCAACATTCAGAAAGATGTTGGGAGAATCCAGCAAGGAAATCTAAGAAGTTGTTAGTGAATAGAAAAAAAAAAAAGTAAAGATTAGCGAGTACTGAATTTTAAGTGAATAAAATGTCTCAAGAAAGAAGAAGTCAATGCTGTATTATGTGAGATAGATGAGGGCCAGTAGTAGAATGTTTAATTCGGTTAAATGAAGACCCCTAGTAACTTTAACAGAGTGAATTTAGAACAATGAAGAGAAAACCTGGATCTAATTTGGTTTTAGAAAAAATGCAACAGAGAACGGGGCATTTGCTGGAAGAGGAGATGAGCTATCTTAAGGAGTGAAGGACGGCAGAATACTTGTAAATGATGCAGTAGAGAGAAACTGAAAGGGCAAGAGAAAGGCAATAATTAGAAGGAAAGATGGAATGGAATTTTTGTACATACAAAAAGATTTTGGTTTAAAGAGTGCATCTTTTTTTTAAGGGAAAAAGATGAGTTTCTGGATTTCTAGTAGGTAAAGACTTGTTTTCTGAATCTCTTTTCTTTTTTTAAGAAAAAGAAGTAGGGTAACCAATTTAGAGTGAGGAGTGGGCATTGGAGATGAGAAGGGAAGGAAAAAATACTCTTCTTAGAAAAGCTTACACTGTTCACAGTAGCGACTCAGGGATTTGCAGGCTTCTGCAGAAGCTTGAAGGTCGATGGGGCATCAGAAAGGTGCAGGCCTGGGTGGTGGATGCATCTCAGCTGGATGCTCCCCACAAGGTGAGACAGCGTTCAGCCTGCAGTGCTGGTTTAAGCAAAAGGTGTTTTTTTTCTCAAGCTTGAACAGTTTCAGGGTACAAGCTGCCGCAGCTCAATCTTGAACTTTGCAGACACGATTTAAGCAAAGACTGAACAATAGAGAAAGGAGTCTTTCTTCATACCAGCCTTTGAGAAATGAAGCTACTTTTTTACTTCAAGGCAGCTGATCCCCACATGCCCTATGGAGCAGTGCTTCCTAAACCAGCTTTGGTATAAAAATGGTTTTTAAAATTTGTATGTTTTTAACCTCAAATTAATCTTGGACAGATAGCTTTACAAAATAAATCAAAATACTAATTTAAAAATTGAATAAAAATTTGTACAAAATACAAGTCTCAATGTTTCCATAATTGGATGTAATAGACATACCCAAATATACACAATAAATCTAATCAGAACAAATATAAAACAATGAAAAATAATTACAAATTTAAAGATACTATTCATTTAAAATATTTTATACATGAATAATATAGAGAATAACTCCTAGAGTCATAATGATGTTATTCCTCAATTGTTAATTAGTATAATCATGTGTGAAATAGGCATATTCATATTAAGCATCTAAAGACACCATTGGAACAAATCTGCGTATATTAATATTTAAAAGTTTTACAGTGACATTTTTCTTTGGCTTTTAAACTTACATAATGTTGGATAGATGGATTCTATTTCCAGGAGATAGTGATATATAAACTTGTTGTATGTTGTTTTTCTTTATTTTTTCTTTTTCTTGCTTTCAGCATTCAGTGCAGCAACAAGCCTCACATAAGTTTGTTAAAAGAAATGGAAGAAGAGATTTTAAAGCAATTTCGGGCTGAGCACGGTGGCTCGTGCCTGTAATCCCATACATTTAAAGGCCAAGGTGGGAGGATTACTTGCACCTAAAAGTTGCAGACTAGCCTCAGTAACATAGCGAGGCCTCATCTCAAAATTAAAACCAAAAAAATAGCTGGGCATGGTGGTATGTGCCTGCAGTGCCTGTAGTCCCAGCTCCTTGAGAAGCTAAGGTGGGAAGGTCACCTCAACTCAAGAGTTGGAGGCTGCTGTGAGCCTTGATTGCATCACTGCACTAGAGCTTGGTAGAAAAGTGAGACTGTCTCATTTTTTTAAAAAAGCAATTTCAGTAAGCTTGGAATATTCATTTTAACTTTTAATCAAAAAGAAGCAAATGATACTGAATTTTAAAATTTAATCTTTTTCTAGCAGCCAGCTCTAACAATTTATCCTGAAAAAATATAGTTGTATTTAAATAATATTCTGGTGGAAGAACGAATACTGGACCAATTGCTTATTCATGTATCTTCATCTGATAGAAAATAAAATTTAAAATATGTTATCAAATTTTCAAGGTGTTTTGTGATAGCTTTTCACAGATTTGCAATATCAAAATTATCACCCACTTCATGGATAATTGTTGTTTACAGAACATGGCAATAATAACAATCAGTAGAAACTGTTCTTTCAAGCTTCTAACATGCATTTACCCTTTTAATAAATGCTTTTGGTACCACATCCAGACCTCCTCGCTCAGATTCCTTTGCTGCTGTGTCTGCTTCAACAGCTCACAAGTTTATCCTGTGTACCAGTACACCCCAGAGCACCTCATCAGGTCAAGCTAAGTCTAAATGCCTGATTTTGCCTAGCTTCCTCCCCAAATATATTCTGCTTTTTATTCCCTCATAGGTTTTACTAGAGAGTATGCCCTCAATAAATCACTTGAGCAATAAAACTACATTCCAGGCTCTGCTTCTAGGGAACTTGACCTAAGGACTGGTGATAAGGACTGCCATTAGTCTATATGTTTAAACTTTACAAGAAGTCAGCAATGTTCAATCACTCAGAAAGAAGATATGCAAAATTAGATTTTTCTCCCAGAAATAGTTATTGCATATTGGCAAAATTAAAATTCTGCAAGGAAATTTCTCCTAGTTGAATTTAAGTTTGTAAGTATGATAGTCTGAAAATATCCTGGAGAAGATTGATCCGATATTTTATTCTCCCAAGCTTCTATTTCCCAGAGACTGCCGAGTCTCTGCTGTGGTCTTTGGCAATGCTAAGTATGAGATTATAGGAAGATAATTTTGCCTGAGAAACTGCTTTTGGGAAAAGAGTTGGCTTGCCTTTAAGTTTGGCAAGTGTGAGACTGATTCTAAAATAATTTTGCATATGTTATCATTTAGGTGTTCTTTTAAATTTTTTGTTGACAAATAGAATTGTATATATTTATGCTGTAAAAGATGATGCTTGGATGCATGCAAAGCTGACTAATTAAACTATCCATCACTTTCCATACTTACCGTTTCTTCGTGGTGAGAATATTTAATATTCACTCCTTTAGCAATTTTGAAATATACAATATATTATTATTAACCATAATCATCTTGTACAATAGATCACCAGTACTTTTTCCTCTTGTCTAAGTGAAGTTTGTACCCTTTGATCAACAATTCCCCTTTTCCTGCCCACCCTCCCCTTCTGCCCCTCAGCCTTTGGTAATTTTTTTATTCCACATACAATTGATGTCACGTGACATTTCTCTCGCTGCGCCTGGCTCATTTCACTTAACATAATGTCCTCTAGATTCACCCTTCTTCTGTTGATAGCAACCTAAGTGTCTGTCTGTTATTTGAGATAACAGCATTTCTTTCTTTTTAAAGGTTGAATATTACTCCTTTGTGTATGCATACCATGTTTTTAATGTCCATTCTTCTGTTGATAGAAACTTAGGTTGCTTCCAGATCTTGGCTATTATGAATAATACTGCAATAAATATGAGAGGGCAGACATCTCTTCAACATACTGATTTCCATCCCCTCGGATATATACCCAGAGGTAGGGTTGCTAAATCATATGGTAATTCTCTTTCTGGCTTCTTATGAGGAGCCTCCATACTGGTTTCCATGATGGCCATTCCAATTTGCAGTTTTACCAACAGCACACAAGGATTCCCTTTTCTGTACATCTTCACCTGCACTTATCATTCATCTGTTTAATAATAACCATTCTAGCAGGTGTGAGGTGCTATCTTGTTGCAGTTTTAATTTGCATTTCTCTGATTACTAGGGATTATGAAGGATGATGAGCATTCTTTTATATATCCATTGGTCTTTTGAATGCCTTCTGCTGAGAAATTTTCATTCAGGTCCTTGCCCATTTTTGAAACATAATTATTTGTTTTCTTTTTATTGAGTTGTTTGAGTTTCTTATACATTCTGGATTTGTGCCCATTACTAGTGAGATGCATCAGAAACTTGATATGAAATTAATTCAATTTGTAAAGCCATAAAATTTTATAATAAATTTCATTCCAGTGAGAGACAAGCCTAATAAGTCCATACAAGCATTGAGAGCCTTCTGGCTGAGACCGGACAAAGTATGAAATTGAAGAGGATGCTTTTTGTCTCAATTTCATTGGATTTTAACCTAAGGGGAAAAATTATTTCCTAGTTATTTTAAACTCAAACTTATAAAGGTATTTGATGTATAGATACTTTTTTCTCTACCTCCAGGACAGTGATGTCTATGGAGAAACTAGGAGTGTTAGCCATAATGAAATTTGATGTTGGTGATAGGCTTATATGTACATTTTGGCCATCTGTATCAAGGTGATATTTTATGTTTGAAGTATTTTAATACTTCCTTTGTCATTAACACTTCAGTTTTGTCATTTGATTTCATTATAGAATTTCTGCTAGACTGTCTTGAGCTGCATAGAACATAAGAATGTGGGGTAAGCAATAAAACAGAGAGGGTTGGACATTTCTGTTTTTTCAAATAAAACAAATTCTGTTCCTACCTACTTCAGAGGCTTCTGTGGCTATATATGATATGTTCATCAACAGCCTTAGAAGAATCCTCAATGAAAAAGTGCTTGGCTTTGGAGGAGTGATTGTAATAAGAGAGCTGGACTTTCCACTGAGTTGTCTTAATCTCTGTCCACAGGTGGTGGGACTATGTACTACAGGTCTAGAAGCATAGATGTATTGGGTAAAGAGAACCAAAACTTATTGGCGAGAATCTGCAAACACACTAACTTGTTATTTTGCTTTACAACGTTTTAGGGTGATATTCTTAAATAGCATTAGATAATCATAACACTCTCATGTCAGGGGCCTGCCTGGTGATATGTCAGCCATCAGATTTCAAGGATACAAAACAGCAATTTAGGCTACTTTAGGAAAAATATTTTTAAGTCATTGTGAAGTACAAACAATAATGATAAAGTATTATTTAAAAATCTAGAGATAAAAGGAAGATATTCAAGGGAACAAAAATCAAAATGAGAACAGTGTGAAATAAAATTATTCTCAATTTTTATACATTGACTCAGAATCTTTATCACTGGGAGACTCTTTGAAAATTTATCATGGCATAAAAACATTCCATTAAGAAGAATAATAATTTTGGCATGAAACTATAAGATATAGAGAGCAAGTGAACTATATAATAAAATGTACTTCTTACTAAATAATCAAATGATCAAGTTGATATACATTTAAATATAAAATATGAATCTAATACTGGATAAGAGCAACATACTAGTAGTATATTTGAGAGAGAAGTAAAAGAGAATTAAAAACATGCTAAGCTAGACTGCTGAAAGATACAGATACTGATTGATAAAAATAATCCAGGAAACTATCTGTATAAGGACAATTATTTATTACTACATAAAATAATTCATATTAAATACAAATTAGAATGGCTAACATTTTATGATATTGCTATGGAGTTTGAGAGACCAAAAAGCGCCTGAGCAGGAGAATTCATTTAAAACATGGACCACAATCACCTGAACGGCTTAGTAAAACACATACGACTGGACATCAATCCCAGGGCTTCTGATTTATTAAGTTTGGAGTGGCATTTACATTTTGCATTCCTAACCATTTTCATAATAATGTTGACACACAGGTCCAGGATTTACATTTTTAGAAGCTCTACTCTACATTATTGATCATCAGGGAAAGCAAATTAAAACCATAATGAAATACTACTTTCACTGGCTAGATGGCTAAAATTAAAAAGATGGATAGCAGCAAATTCTGGTGACAATAAGGAGCAACTTGGACACTTGGAAACCCGTTGAAAAGCCATTTGGCAACTCTTCATATAGTTAAACATTCACCTTTTGTATACTTAAACATTTAATGAATTAATAAACTTTCACCTAGGAGTCACCTATGTTCAGCAATCTCACTCCTTTTCATTTTCTCCAAGAGAATGGAAACACATGACCCTAAAATGACTTGAAGACTGTTTATACCAGCTTTATAAATAATAGCCAAAAACTAGAAGCTATTCAAATGTTTATCTCTCATGCCAACCCTGTTAACTTCAATAGGCATAGCACCCTGTGTGAAGGCCAAGGAGGAGACCTGGAGCCCGCAAACAAGACATATGGTCTGTTGAGAGGACTTGCGTGTAAGGTGGTCCCGTGGTGGCAGTCTGGGCAGGAGAATCGCTACTGATTATAAAAAGTATGTAGTTTATATTAGCATTTCACTTAGCACCCTCTCTCTAGCGACCTCCGCCTGAAAAACTTTCACCCAAAGGGCCTTGGTCCCCTGCACGGCTGGTGTTCAATGCGATGGGCCAGGTGCTCAGATGTTTCTCATAGATAAGGAGGTAGTCTCTGGGTTGGCCACTCCCGGATCTTAGTTCAGAACTGCAAAGACACTGCTTTTAGAAGACAGGGTCGTACCTGGCCGGCTGCAGTGGCTCACGCCCGTAATCCCAACACGTTGGGAGGCCGAGGCAGGCATATCACGAGGTCAAGAGATGGACACCATCCTGGCCAACATGGTGAAACCCATCTCTACTAAAAATACAAAAATTAGCTGAGCATGGTTGCATGCACCTGTGGTCCGGGCTACTCGGGAGGTTGAGGCAGAATGGCCTGAAGCCGGGAGGCAGAGGTTGCAGTGAGCCAAGATGATACCACTGCACTCCAGTCTGGTAACAGAGCTAGACTCCATCTCAGAAAAAAAAAAAAA
>NW_016107562.1:2011824-2023695 GCF_001604975.1 Cebus imitator
CTGCTTCAGGTTTGCTTGCTATGTATCTTCTCTAAGTGTTTCTTAACCCTTGAGGCAATTTGAAGTCTGCCGCATTTAAAAAACACACAAGCAAGCCAACAGGAAAACAAACAAAATTTCAAAACCCAACACTGTTCTAAGTTAATCAGAATCTTAGGGCAAAGTATATGAATTTGTATCTTTTAAATGACCACTTTCTCCAGCCAAATGTAGTCAACTGAAGACCAAGTGTTAGCATCGCAGCTTTGTATATCAATCTGGTATGAGATCTCCCTTTCCACCCTACAGAGATTTGTTCTCTCTTTCTCACATCTGATATTCTGCCTATCTGCTGATAATTATCTGCTTAAATTCTTAGAACTGCTGCAGGCCTGAGCGATTCTGGCCTATTTTTCCATGGCTAATTATTGAGTCTTCATATTTGCCAGTTTTTCCCTGCGTAGGGCGGGTTCAACCTAAGCCATCAGGGCCATGCTGCTGATGTTTCCTTGTCTGACAACTGCTGATTCTATAGTAAACAAGCTTGTTGAAAGTAAAGCTGACTGGCAAACCATTACCACATATTTTGTCTGGATCTTTTTCTGATTATATTCACCCTTTGATTCTTTAACACCACGATTAATGTGGAAACAAGGTACCACGTCCTTATAATGAAACTATGTTTGAGATATTAGAGAAGTCGTTTTCTGCTTCTTTCTCATAACATGAATCCAAACAGCTTTAAAATCATATGCCAATGCTCATTAAGCAAAAACCAAATTTGAAAGAGTCGGTTGAGTAGGAATGTGGGTTGCAGTGCCAAATCTATTCTTTTTGAATATCCTCTAGGATATTTAAATGGTAACTGCTTTTTGGAGGGATATTTCATTTATAGCAGCATTGGTTCTAAGAGTTTGCCAAATCTTCCACTTACCTCTTAGTTTATAAAATAG
The DNA here is from genome assembly GCF_001604975.1 of Cebus imitator. Classification (NCBI taxonomy): domain Eukaryota; kingdom Metazoa; phylum Chordata; class Mammalia; order Primates; family Cebidae; genus Cebus; species Cebus imitator. Next base: position 2,012,757 of record NW_016107562.1, read on the forward strand.
GCACCTACCATTCTAGCATTCCATTACATACATAATTTGGATATGGCCAGGGAATTAATGAGAGTTGCTTTCATTGGCTGTATTTTAATTCAGGAAGTCAAATTGCAGATCACAGTCGGAAGTCACCTATATCTCCTGGAAATGAAAAGAAGCTGACTTCTCTAAGAGAGGAGGTTTAGTTGAACACAACGTATAACTATGCCAAAGTTCAGACAGTTTTCCTTTTATTCACGGCAACGCAGGCATAGACATCTTAAAGTAATTATGTGAATCGACAAGTACTCACTCTTAATTCAATGTAAACAGTTGATAAGATTGAGTTAATACTGAGATACAATGTGCTTCGATGGCTCCCCACCTGCTTAGGAATCAAAAGGCCATAAGGAGTGAAATGAAACAAGAAGTTTGTGTGGCATCTCCATGTGTCCTTTTCTTCAATGTCATTGCCACCTAACACAAATCTGATTTAGTCAGGTTTTACATCTGCATTCCCAGCACTATTTACATTGGAAAAATATAATTTATATGTCACCATCTGTGAAAAAAGATTATTAAACAATAAAGGATTAAGAGATAAACAGAAAAGCCTTATAGCAATACATTGAATCCAAAATGTAAATGCTGAGACTTTAAAAGATGTGTTCAAGAGCTTCTGGATTGTTTTAGGGTGCTGACTCTGTTCTTGAAATAGAAAGGAGTATAAAAATATGCAAAAACGCTTTGTTCTTAGATAACCAGCTCTAAGAGTTTAGCTTATATTTGATTAATGTAATTATGTTTTAATTTAAAATTTATTCTACGGCAATCTGGTTTCCTCTCTCACTTTAATAGTGTAATTATTACTAAATTCAACATGCTTCATGGGAAAATTTGCATCCTCTATAATGCTTGGAAATAAACTATTTCTTCATTTAACATTTATCTTCAAAACTAATAATTTCTTTCTGGCTCATACTTACTGTTAGAATAATAATTATCAAGGTGACTAATTATGTTTCTGACTTTATATATATATATATTATTGCGTTTTAGGTTTGGGGGTACATGTGATAATTGTGTTTCTTTAAAAAATTTTTGTTATCAAAGTTAACAATTTGTCTGCTTAATTATCATTTTTGCTTTCAAGAAAATGATTTATAAAATTCAAAGAACTATTTTTGTGTTTCAGACATGTATTGGAATTTCATAGACAGTCTTAAATCATTGGTAGCACCTCCAAGACATCTACCTCAGATAAACTTTCCTGAGGTCATGTTTCTAGGCAAACCAAAGTGAGGAACCTTTGAGGTACAGAAAAGTTAATTTATCACCACAGTCTGTTAGTAGAGTGCTGTTGGCTCTAACATGATCCAATTTCAGATTTTGTGAGTAAGCTTGGTAAAAGTCATTCTTTGTAATAGAAATTGATTAAAAATCAACACAAAATGAGTAAGATAAAAACACTACCACCACCACCACCAACAAAAATCACCCTGATAAATGATATGCTTATGTAGAAAAAGTCTCTTCCATTTCTCAAAAATGAGTAAAAATGTAGCTGATGGGAGTTAACTAGTAACTACAAAATATCAAAACTATATTGATGTAAGATCAGAGTTAGGTTAGAATCTACAAGGAAGGAAAATGAAAGAATGAGAAGCTCCCCATTGGTGTTCTTTATCTACATTGGGGAATGCCTGCTTTTGTTAATCACACTACATTGTAAATTTTTTTCTGAATCAGGAGGAAAAATTAAGCCAATATTCCTTTAAATTTGTATCATACAACATCATGAACTCTATTCATTCTGATTTTATAGTTGGAACCAGTACACTTTCTGATTTGTAAGATTATCAATACTAAACACTAGGGGCATGCCCAGTATTAATGACAGAGGTTTTTTCCTTTCTTTTTTTTTCTATTAACAAGATCTCTTATTTTATAGTTTTGCTTATAAATGTTTATATTATGAGTTTGGTTAATTTAAGTGATTATCACCTAAGGATATAACTGAGATATTCTTTATTGTTATTTCAGAGAATTACAAGTGGAATAAAAGATGGGATGTTTCCAGTCCCTGATGAGTGTAAATGTCCCAAATGCCACCTTGCAGTTCTTTACCCCTAAATGTTCTTAGGGGTATTAATAGTGATATAAATTGTGTTTGTCAAATGATAATGATATCAACTAATTTGCTAATAGGTGGCAAGTTGTTCCATCAACAGAGAGGAGAAAGCATGAAGGTTATATATAATTTTCACTCTACAATCGATTAATCAAAATATGCAGTCTAAGAGCCATCAGAGTTTGTAGGATATAATCTGAGATGAAGGTGATCAGCGTGGACTTATTCTAGTGAGACTGTACTTTTTACTAGAAGAGGAATTGAGAAACATTCTAAGTGGATTATAATATGTTTCCTTTAAAACATAAAATAATTTTTTCAAGTAAAAAAATGAGTCTAGTACATTAAAATAAGACAAATGTCAAGCTTCCCTGGAGAAGACAAAGATAAGCTGCTAAATTGATCCTTTATATTACTATCCTTCGCGGCTCACCTTACCAATTTTGCTTTTTATAAAATTGGTCTTAGGAAGACAGCCAGAAATTACTAGTGAAGACATTTTGTTTTGAGTTTTAAGCTAATTTATTTTTAAAAGGCATTTAAATTTAGTGTTAGGTTTCTTTTTCATTTTGATAATTTTGCACTAAAAATAATAGCCCATTCTTTTTTATTTACATCATTGCAAAAAACAACAAGCTTAATACAACAACACTTTTATGTTTGTGATGTTTAATATCATTTTCAGAGAAACTGATGCATGTAATACTAATATCTGCCTGGATACTTTGATGCACATGAGCACTGAATGATGGATCAAGTGTAGGTTATTGTTCTCAGGATGTTAACAGAAATTATGCCTAAGTAAGAATTAAATACATGGAACTAGAAGACAGCAACAACAACAAAAATCATGTGCATAGTGGATAAACTGAACTAGATTGCTAACTATATTTGAGGAGATAAGAAAAGGATATAATTATGTACATGTATTAAATTGCACTGAAGAAATGTAGCATTGAGAGATGTGATTGGCTTAGGATAGAATATCTGGTACATCGGTGTGACCTGGCTGATGTGAAAAGGACTTGGTGTTTGAATTGAAAACCCCAAGGCTGAAGCTGAGTTTATTGACTGCCCTGAAAAAAGGTATGTGTCAACGTCATATCAGTTTCTTCAAAGTGAAATCATTAACTATGATATAAAATCAACTTGGAAAGAGATTTAACACAAGAATCTATGCCTGTGTATGACTAAAAATATTATATAATCACATAAATTTTTTGTGATAACCAGGGTGTTACCATGTAATATAATGAAACATATAGATCTTTCTTTCACTATGTTTACTATCATAAGCCAAGCTAATATATATTAGATATGGTCAATTCAAGTAGTATTTTAAAATATTAACCAATAAGTCATTTCTTCAAATGAAATATTTCATGGAAATACAATATGTGAAAGGAGAGAATGTGAAGGCGATCTGACTGGAGTGTTATATAAATCAGGAGTACCAATAACTCATCTCTCCCCACTACACAAGCCCGTTCATTTTAGGAAAACGTCTCATTTTCTAGTCATTCACTGCATGTAGTTTAAAATTATTGATTACAATTCAGTGACAATCTGCTATGTAAGTGTGATAGTAGGTGTCTGGCCAACCAATCACATTGTAGAAATCATTGAAATTGTCATCCATAGAGAAGCAGATTTCTGACCAACAGAAATATAAATTTCACAAAATTTTAGGCCAAACTCAAGCTACATACTTGATGAAGATCTTACAATCAAATATATACTTTTCCTTGGATTAGAAAAGTGCTATCTTCATAGTTCAATGTACTTTATACTATTTTTGCAAACTTCTAGTTGAGGGCCACTTTTCCAGCTCTAATGTTCTCAGTTTGTATCATTCTACGGCAGCCTGACACTCAACAGCACTATTTTGGGAAGAAACACAAATATATTCTTTGAAGAATGAGGTTAAGAATAGATGGCACAGAGCCTGGGCACATTGGGTCCCGCCTGTAATCCCAGCACATTGGGAGGCCGAGGTGGGTGGATCACCTGAGGTCAGGAGTTTGAGACCATCCTGGCCTACATAGTGAAACCCCGTCTCTACTAAAATACAAAAAGCTAGCCGGGTACAGTGGTGGGCACCTGTAATCCTAGCAACTTGGGAGACTGAGGCAGGAGACTTGCTTGAACCTGGGAGGCGAGGTTGCAGTGAGCCGAGATGGCACCATTGCACTCCAGCCCAGGTGACAGAGCGAGACTCAGAAACAGATGGCATGGATGCCCTCCTGGCTTTAGAATTAAGCATTCCAATGTGGTCAGAGGAAATAGCTATTCAAGGTGGAAGTGTAAAATGCTATAGATAATAAAGATAAAATTACATAGAATACTTGGTATATAACATTACACAGACTTGTAAATCTATATTTATTCACGTATAATACTGAATACCTGGATATTGTAGATAATCATGTAATTAAATATAATTTATTTATTTATTCTCCTATGTGTGCTATGCAGTGTAGACATGAGTAAACAGAAAAATTGTTAGACTCAATATTTTCCATGTTTATAGAATCTAAACTACTATGTCACTGGTATTTTAGGATGTCTAAGAGGCAATTCAAACTGTGTTTAAATCAACTATTCTGTTTCAAAGTGCTTCCTGATCCACAATGTGACTAAAAAAAGGAAATTTTCTTTATTACATATAGAAAGAGGGTATGTCCAGGGCCCACCCAGCATGGTCCCGCCTGTAATCCCAGCACTTTGGGAGGCCCAGGCCGGCGGGTCGCCTGAGCTCAGGAGTTCAATACCAGCGTGGGCAGCACTGTGTGAAACTCCGTCTCTACTAAAAATACAAAAAAAAAAAAAAAATTAGTTGGGCATGATGCCCTGCGCCTGTAGTCCCAGATACTCTGGAAGCTGAAGCAGGGGAATCGCTTGAACTCTGGGCGGAGGTTGCAGTGAGCTGAGATCACGCCACTGCACTCCAGCTTAGGCGACAAGAGTGAAACTTGGTCTCAAAAATAATAACAAAAATAAAAAATGAAAGAAAGGAAAAGAAAGAGGGTTCATCCTTTACATTGACTTACTCAGCTGTTTTGGTGTTTGTTTTTCTTGGTGCATAAACTATCTCTTCATGGAAAACTAGAGGTTTCTGGAGTAGAATACAATAATATTTCAAGCCGCCAAGGTGTTGCTTCCTATATTGAACCAGTAATTTTTTAAATGGTGAATAAAATATTAATTTACTAAATGATATCCGATGACCCCAAAGAATAATACAGCTTCCCAGTGACCCTAATTCCCAGGGTCTAGTTTATGCATTAATGGATTTAACGTTTTGTTCAACTTCAGACTGGTTATCATTGCCTGTCCAAATTTATGTATCTCCATAAAAAACATGGACAAAAAAAAAAAAAAGCAAGAATATTGAAAAGTTTTCGTGTGTTTAAAGTTGAAAACTGCTTTACTGCCATTTTCATGACTACGATTATGCAAGTTTGTATTAATCTCTTAATTTTACTGTTGAATAAGCTGAGCCACAAAGAGGCCGTGACTTTTCCAAGTTTAAATAGCAAGAGTGAATTGGTAGCAAATCTGGAATTCGTTCTATGGGGTCCTCAGTCCATTACTTTGCTCACTGAATCACTTTGTATTTTTGCTTTTTGTGAGGATTGTTTTACATTAATTAAGGAGCCTGACAATAAACATTCATTTACTCATTTTTGCTTTTTATAATGAAAAATGGTGTTAAATTGAATGCAAAAAAAAAAATCTTTACTTTGGCATTCACATTAGCTCAAAACAGCTGAACTGGATGTTTGTCAAACTTGGCAGGACTGAAGTCTGACAGAGAGTAAATTCATGCCAAGTTCCATTTGAAATTAAATGTTCTGCCAAAGTTATAAGCTACTGAAAATTGGGACTTCACATTAATCTGCCATTTCAATATACTCCACCAGTGTCATAAAATTCTTATTCTAATAAGTAATGTTGATGTTGTTTTAAAATTTATATGCTGTGTTCCTTAGTACTAGAACTCCCAAGGAGAAGGACTCTCCCCAGTTTAGTCACTGGAGACTCATTGGGTATTCCATTTATATTGTATGCTTTTTAAATTACGCACTTTGCTCATGTGTAGCTTTATCTTCATGTATGTTTTTGACACCGTTCCTAAATCTAAATCTACTTTTACCAGTGTTCTTGCTTTTATTTCATTTTCATGTGAAATGCTTTAGAAATATCTAGGTTTTCACTCTTTTGAGTAACTTACATGAACAAATTCATGACGTATGCCTAGCCGTCCACTAAAGGCAAAGTTTAACACAAAGCTTGCATCTTTGATGACTTTCTTCTTTTTACTGGAGGTAGAAACATATTTTCACCTGAAATTTCTTTTAGCAATGAAAAGGCTAATTGAAATTATGTACTGTATTGGCCAAGAACTTTAAAACCTGGATACTGTATATTACTTTTGGATTTTCAGAAAAATTAAAAGCCTAACAGGTAAGGATGTGTTGAAATGGTGTTTCCCGAATGCCTTCACAATTAGGTTATCTTGCTGATGCTGTCAGTGACTTAAGGACTTAATAGAAACTGATGTGCTGCCCTTTTCCTGGCTCCCTCTGACCTGTGTTCAAAAGCAACTGCTTGGCAGAGATCGCAGATTAACCTTTTCCCTTTCAATCTCACATTCTGACCCCATTCATTCTACTTTCTAAAGATTTCTTGATTTCCTTCCCTCTTTCCTACGTCTACTGCCATTTCCATTTTCTTAATCAGAATCTCATCTTAATGACACAACAGATGGAGTTTTCTTGCCTCTCTATACACTTCCTTCCAATACAGTCTTTTCTTACTTCCAGTGATCTTTTAAGCTAGAAAAGTCTCATCTGTATCTCCCACTTCATTAAAATCCATCTTACTCTCTTTCTACCCTCATAATAAAATCTAAACACCTAGCTCTACACAGGACCTTCCACTATCTGGTTTTTGCTTCCACTCTAGATTAATCTCCAGACACTCGTGTCAAGCTTTTCATGGTAGATCCCTGTTGCTGCTGTAGGTCCCTGCACTATGCTGTAATGAAATCCCAAGCTGGAGTTATGTGGTAAACATCTTTTCAACATTCTCCTTTCTTTTTATGAATAATTCAGGTACACCTTTCAAGACTAAACACAGATGTGTATACTCAAGGTTGACTCCTTCTCTGTTCTTCCAGACTTTGGCAAGTGCCTTTTACCCGGTGAATATTTGTATTGAATATTTTGTACAAAAGAGTGGCTTGTACTTTGTGTGTTTCCTTCACTAGCTGGTATAGTCTTCAGGATGGGGAGTGGCTCATCCAGCTTTGTAACCTTAGACTCCCACTGTGCTTCCTATATAGTAGGTATTCAGGATGAATTTCCTAAATGAATGAATGAACACATCTTTTTTCTCTGTGTGCTTCCTGTGTTCCTTTAGCTTTCCTTACCAGTCTTATAAGGCAAAGCTTCATGTTTCTTCTGAATAATTAATGAAATCAATTCATTAGGAACAAATGAGCTCAATCATAGGTAATAATTATCTTAGAGAAAATTACTTGGTGGCCCCTATTCCAAGAATTTCACATATACTTTTTTCACTTAATCATGGCATAGCCCCATAAAATAGACCCATTAATAACAACAGTTTACACATGGGGAAAACAAACTAGGGCTTTGGACGGTTAAGTAGCTTACCTGTCAAAAATCTTATGTCTGCTAAGGAGCAGGATCCATATTTTATTCCAGTCTATTGAATTACAAAGGCTATGCTTCTAAGAGGTATATTATACTTATTTTATCCTAAAATCTACTACTGTTAGCTTCCTGTAACTAAGACTGGGTGTTAACTTAGCTAGAAAAATCACTAAAAATCCATCAACAATAAACCTTTGCAATGATACAAATAACTTCTGTTTTACAGATTTTATAATTATTTTTACAGGGCATAGGAGAGGGGATAGTGCTTAAAACCAACTCACTCACTTGATTAATTTTTGTTTATTCATGTTTTGTGTTTTCATTCAACTGTTTTCTAGCTATAGACCTTGTTTATAATCCTTTGTCCACTTCTTTTCTAATATTTCTTTAAAGGTTAGACTCTCAAAGCTCTGAAAGAGGCAAGAAGCTGTTGAAAACATTAGGCTGGGCTCAGTTGCAGTAGTAACATTTTTTCTGTTTTTATCTTTCTGAGGTTTCAGCAGCCCCTTCTTCCTCTATTGATGGTTGGAAAGATCACTTTTTAAGCTAGTTATATCACCACAGTGCATAAAGAAAAAACACTGGAAGCACTTTTATGACAACAGAATCTTTTTCATTCCTTTTCAACGCTAGCAGCTGAGATTGCTGCGAAGAAACATTGGGAGAAAAGGTAGAAATGACAAAGGTGAGAAACACCTGGTGAATGGGAGAGATACATAGCCATTCGTGGTTACTTTTGTGCACTCAGGAAGGCCCCTCAGGCTAAACTGGTTAGAAGAATAACAGGGTCCCTGGGATGGAATGGAGACGGGGATGAAGAGGCAGGGGCCTTCTTCCCCATCATGAAAATTGACACGTAGTCTCCGAAAAGATTCCTTTCTAACCTTCCAAAAGACTGTTCTGGCATTACCTTATGGGAAGAATTCATATAATTCAGATATGCATTTTTGATATTAATTTTCTACCGTATGCTAAGGGTACAGTTGCCAGATACCACAAATAAAAATGCAGGACATCCAGTTAAACTTCAATTTCAGATAACATATATACTTTTTTAGTGTAAGAGTGCCCCATGCAGTATTCTATGTACCATACGATACTTATACTATAAAAAATCTTGTTTATCTGAAATTTCAATTTTAACTCAGAAGCTCAGATTATTTACATAGATTTTTTTTTCCAACAGTTTCTGTGAGGATACACAATATATAAAAAGAAGGGAAATTAAAAAGGGGTTTAAAATCTGTTTACATTTTCACAAATCAATTGTGTGCCTGAATGAATTTGTGAGAGTTGACACGTCACCACTAGTTTTTATTTATTCATAAAATGAAAGAAAACATTAGACTTTGTATTTCTATAGTTTCCTATGAAGTTTCATCTTTATATGTTTAAAATTCCAGACAGATAACATAAAACAGATTTCTAGTTCTACTAGATATACAAAATTCAGCACACATAGAGAATGGGCTCCACTGAGACTTCCTTTTGCAAGGGGTGCTGCTAATCTCCGGTATTCGAAGCCTGGCTACCAGGAAGTTGACTTCAAAAGCTGATTGCATTTAGTCTGCTAAGGTTTTACTTGTTCAATCCTAAAAATCTTTTTGTTTTACTTTGGGATTTTTGTGTAGACAACCCAGTTATTGTTTGATAATTGTACAACTAAAGATTGGCTTAGTCTCCTTGCTGATCTTAAGCACTGTTTAAGATGATGCTATGTTTTTACCTGTTGCCCAGCCAGTAATACACAGTTCAATATAAAACACCACCAAGCTATACAATAACAAAAAGGATGCCCAAAATGTTTGTTTTGCCATATTTTTGGATATATCAAATTTGTTTAAAATACTTAATTTTAGTCCCTCAACTTTGTTGGTATTTTAAGTGTATACTTTGCTATCATACAATCTAGCATTGGTATTATTATACTATAAAATAATCAATGAATTATTTAGTAAGTAATTCATAAAAATAAATCAACATTACTGGGGACAAATGATTTTTAAAAATACTCCTTTATAATTAAGGTAAATGGTTGTAACTATTTGTAGTAACTTTATACTATGTACTTACCTGAACTGAAAATGTGTTTCCCAGAATTCCCTTCCCTGTAGGCACTGGCCACAGGCATTTTGTGCCAGAGCTGAAAGGCAGATTTTAAACTCTGAAGATGTGGTTGCTCATGTACCCTTCTGCAGATCTGCTAGCTCACTTTGATAGAATGGAACCACACGAGACCTTCATTTCCTTCAGCTCTCATCATGTCTGCAGCTTCTTCAAGTTTTAGGACAAGTGGAGTGTAGTTTTTCGGCAAAGAGTGACACCTTTTATAGCTATCAGGGCATCATGGTTATAGGTGGTGACAGACACTGATTCCACTTTATCCTTGTGGATACCAGTGGCTACCCCTTCATGGATTCTGATTTGTTCCTGCAGGTCTCAGCTTTACCATTGTATTTCCCAGTGGCTGGCCAGGTGTGACCTAGAATCAGGGCAGCAGACAATAACCTGCATAGATTGATCTACCTGTTCTCACCATTGCTCGAGGTCCAACTCTTACAATAAGTCAGTGGTCTAGATCACTCCTACTGTGTTTGCTTCTCTGATACAACATGATACGGTCTTTATCAGATCCCTGGGGAGAATGTTTATGAGGCATTTTATGAGAATGTCCATCCTGAGCTATCTTCTTCATATTTTGTCCTGGTCCTACATTTTTTTCTAAATTCCTAATCTTCCTAATGATTTATAGTCTTTATTACAGCAGCACAGTCAGTAACATATTATGGCTTTTTTGGTAAGAATTCATAAAATAAATCACATTTTATTATAACTTTGCTGTTTGTAGTCAGTCTTTAAAGGAGTCACTTAAACTGCTGTTAGCTGTAGCCTCTGAGTATCTTCTGTGGTCCTGGAGTTAATTTATCTTCAATTTTGTAAAGAAAAGTAAAGAATAATTTGAGAATAATGTAAGGCCCACAAAGAATAAACGACATATGTAATCCCAGCACTTTGGGAGGCCGAGGCGGGTGGATCACGAAGTCAAGAGATCGAGACCATCCTGGTCAACATGGTGAAACCCTGTCTCTACTAAAAATACAAAAAATTAGCTGGGCATGGTGGTGCGTGCCTGTAATCCCAGCTACTCAGG
>NW_016107562.1:2024175-2032890 GCF_001604975.1 Cebus imitator
TTCTTTCTTTCTTTCTTTCTTTCTTTCTTTCTTTCTTTCTTCTTTCTTTCTCTTTTTTTCTTTCTTTCTTTCTTTTTCTTTCTATTCCTCCCTCCCTCCCTCCTTCCTCCCTTCCTTCACCATTCTGGTTACAACAATCAATTCAATATCTGTGCTGCACCGTGTAACAGATGCTGCCTGGTCAGGATATTGTCTGTGACCTGATTCTTGCCCTTGGTTAGCGGGCAACAATGACAAACGCAGAGCCCTACAAACTGCTGAGTTGTCCCCTGCCTTGACTTTGATGTGCTTAAATCTGATTTTACTTCCTCTGCCAGCAGGAGACTCCTTCTCTCTCTAAAACTCCTCTTCAGTTTATAACAATGGGTTATTCATTACTGTTTGAGTATTTATATTATAAATGCTTAATATACTTGAAATCTTAACTTTTTTCCAGATTTTTCTTCTAAACATACACACTTCCATCCCAGACAAACTTTTGGCTGGCTGTTCTGAGACCTTATGTCGCAGCAACATAAAGCAAAGAAAGGTTATTTCTTTTACTAGCTTTGCCTATCAAAAGGAAGAGACAACTAACTAGAGTTTCAATGGATACCAGCAAGGACAAACAAAAAAAAATGAGATCTTCCAATTCTCTCATGATAACTAAGAAATACTTGTTTTGTTTTTTTTTTTAAATTTGGACACAACTCTGAATAAATGTGAGAACTCCAGACTAGCTCAGATGAATTTTCTGCTACTTCTGTTCAAAAGAAGACTCAAAATTTAACGTAGATTCCTTCAACATGTGAATGGTTATCTTATCATTAGAATCTTGCTGTCTTTGTTCATGAGGTGCATCCCATATGATGTCTTCTTATCTGTATTCCCTGCAACTTGTGTGTACCAATGACTGATCCTTCAATGTGCATCTTTGATTCCCACACACTGTGCCTGGACCCACCTCATCAAAATAGGGACACAAATTGTCTGAAATTCAGTAGAAAATTTTGCCACTTTAATTTATAGCACATGCTATAATTTTCTTTTATTTTTAGTGTCAGATGCAAGATTTTGTTTTTAATACTTAATCCAAGAGGCATTTGCCAAAACCTACTCTCTGACAGGGACTCCTGGCTTGAGTATTCATTTTAACGAATTAACTTGCAGAGTAACATCTGCATCTACCATTGAAAACAGAAAAGATTAGAAGAAGCTTAAGAAGAAATATGGGTTAGGGAGCATTTTAAAATATGGAAAAAATAAGTATTATCTTCTTTTTATTTCTAACATATACTAAATAGTTCCCAATATATTTGAAGCCCCTTGAGGGCAGAAATGTTATTTTGCATATCTTTGTGTGTCCACATTAAAAGCAGCAGCAGTGAAGACATCAAGGTTGTTGGGAAAGATCAATCTACTTATTCTCATTCACTAATAATTTAAAAGAAATTGTTTCACTGTTTTTCAAAGGAATATCGATTTTTTTTGTTATGATTTAAAAGAATGAGGAGATAAAATAAATATAGATGGCATGGGACCATTTCTGGCTTGAGGGATAGAAAACTCATCCATGTTAGAGCAGTCACATGGGCAACAAGAAACTATCATCAGGGAATTAATTACTGGTAGGGAAAAAATAAGGAAGGGGTGAAGGGTATCCATGAGCAGTACATGGAGGTGAACATTAACTTGACCTTTGATGAAACTGACCTGCTGTATATCAAGTGTGAATAATATAAACACCTACATTTATGGAAAATTCAAAAGTAAAAGTAAGCAATGAAGAAGCTGCCAGCATTTAATGAATATACATACCTGTGGCAGATGTGACAGATACTTTACATACGTCACCACTGGTGCTGAGACACAGTGTGGGCTATCATTTCCCTCTTTATAAGTGAGAAAACTGCATTCATTCACCGAGGTGATGAAAGTCATGTACAGTGACGTAGGTAACAACTGTCAGACCAAAGATTGTAGCCAAAGTTTGAGCTCAGAACACATGCTTTATTTAATATCATGTTGCTGCTCAAAAACTAATTCCTCTATGTGCATATTCTACTGAATTAAAAAGACAAAATTATACTCAGATTTGCTAATAAACGTTTATTGAGCATCATCCTCTTATAAGGCATTGGGCTATAATCTGGGCACATAAAGATAGAAAAACAGATGTAATAATTGTCTGTGAATTTACAATTTGCTGAAAGTCATAATGCTTCTTATTAAAAACATCATTCTGTAAATTCAATTATAGTTATATTTTATGGGTTATATTCTCCTGTTCTCAAAAAGAAATTAAGTTGTTATAGAAGAATATGTAGTAAAAAAGTATAATGAATATAAAAATATCCTCTATGAAATTTTAAAATGCATATCAAATTACAGAAGGAATAAGAGATGTAGGCACAAAATGCATCCAAAACAAAATACAGGTAATTAAACTGGCTATGGGTATTTTTGTTACCAATTGATAAAGGGAACTAGTTATGCTAATACACTATATGTTTTGTGGAATTCTCCCCATTTCCTCTTTTATTCCTTCATTGTGTTTCTCTAATAACAAATGTAAATGCTAGAGATTTTTTTGTATACTTATGTTTTTAGATATTTTTGATGCAATTGCATTTCTGCAGCACTAAATTGACATACTTAACCGTCTCTCTCAGAATTAATCATCTGTATCCCACCCATTTGCTCAGTCGAAGAAAAGTAAATGCTTTATCATTTTGTTAAATGTATTTAAATAAAAATGTTTATGATTTGTTTTTCCTCTTAAATGCTTATGGTGAATATCAATATTAACCAGCAGCATTTCTAATAGAGTTTTTATAATTTGGATTTAAATCCAATATTTGAATTAGTTGTATTAATTTGGAGTCGCTGAAGACTGAAAATGTGATAAAATGAAAGAAATATCAAAATATTATAAAAGAAGAAAGGGAAATAATCTCCTGAGGGGATATTCTAAGGATAGAATTGTTTAAACTGATTTATTCAGTATTAACTAATCTCTTGGAATTTTCTTTAATGAAAGCAGTGAAGATATTAAGAGAGCACAATGCTGAAAGTGTGTTAAAATTCCTCTGCAATTAGCAGAATTTTTGTCATGTTGTCAGAGTTGAAATAATCCCTTATATAATTTCTTAAACCTTTGTCAAAATGTCAGCAGAAGCAAGGAATTTTTCTGGTAATTAGAATTCTATATAAATGTTAAACAGGGGCACAAAGCTCACTGAGATTATGCCACTGGCTGATTCCCAAGTGTATTCAGCCTGGAGAAAAACTGTAAATTATAAAAGTTACTTTAACACTTCCTTGATTTTTAACACAAACTACTGGTTGTTGGAGGAGGAAACACATGTGTCTGCCTGAGAGCCCATAACGCTAAAGGGAACCAGAGCAAGAAAGGAGAGGAAGACAGTTCTGATTCAAGAGTTCTTGCTGCTATTGAGTTGTATGAGTCTCTTACAGATTTGAAAGTTAACTCCTTACAAGATAGATGGCTTGAAAGCATTTTCTTTCATTCCACAGGTTGCCTTCTCATTTTGTTTATTGTTTTCTTTGTTGGTTAAAAGATTTTTAGTTTAGTGTAGTCTCACTTGTTTACTTCAGGCTTTTATTGGTTGTGATACTGGGTTCATATTGAAACAATTTATTGCATGGAGGACACAATGCTAAGTGAAATAAGCCAGACACAGAGAAGTAAGTTCTGTATGATATCACTTATATGTGGAATCTAAAAAAGTCAAACTCACAGATTGAGAGCAAATGGTGTTTTCCAGGGGAGGAAGCAGTGGAAGAGGTTGAGGGTGGAGCTGATTGAAGGGTATAAACTTTCATATAAGATGAATATGTTTTGGAGATGCAATGTACAGTATGGTGAATATAGTTAATAATACTATATTGTACTTGAAATTGAAATTTGCTAAGAGATTAGATGCTAACTGCCCTCACCACACCAAAAAAAAAAAAAAAAGGAAAGCTATGTGAAGTGATGACTTTTTAACTAACCTGATCATAATAGTCATATATATATATATGAAATTATGACATTGTATACTAGCAATATAGCAACGTATACAATTTTTATTTATTGTACTTCAGTAACACTGGGGAAAAATTGTTTTGCCTGTGAGTTGGAAATTACTACATAGATTTGCTGGGTCCTGTGAAACAAACCACTGATCTCTGTTTATCTTGGCTTCTCTATAGTTAAAATAATGAAAATTTGACCTTATCTTACAGAGCAATTGGGAAGAATTGCTAATAGAGTCATCGTAAAGTTGTCAAAAATATTGAGTGCTTAATTCCACAGAGAAATCATTTTTTACTTTCTTTACATAATAATGTTTTAACTCACAGTGTTTTGAAGCCATAATTTAAAAATTGCTGAAAAAGTGACTGTTTTCTTTAGGATGCTTTCATGTATAGGAAATTAAAATGTCCAAGTGGCTTAAAGGATAAGAGGCTATATTATCTCCCTTAATGAGCTGTGTGGGGAAGCATGGTTGCTGGGTTGGTTAATTCACTGATTCAGTGATGTCATTAAAGACAGAGTTCTTGTCATTCTTTCGTTTTTCCCAGAGCTCTGGATTCCCTCATTCCCTTTTTATCTGTTTGGCCAATTCTAAGCGAATCTCTGACGAATAGAATGGGGAAACATGATTGGTTTAGTCTATGCAGGATTTATTTGAGTCAAGCAGAGGTAGAGAAGTGAGAACTGAAATAACTCAGATCAGGTCTAAGAAGAGAAAATGGCCATTGACTAAGCAATGAACAATTTCTGCATCAATTTCTTTGGCTTTATATTCTATTGTTTCCAATTCCATTTAAAAAGTACTGATTTTTACATTAACAATATTTTATACATTTTTCTGTAAGGAATACTTAGCCTGCTATGATTTGATGCTGTTCCACACTGTAAGAGGATGGAATATTTTGTTGCTTGTAGACTTACTCTTTCCCTCAGAAGCTTATTATTCCAGGCTCTGGGTGATTCTTCCAGTGCACCCATTCTCTGTCTACCATGGGGTGACGGAAATAGTTTTATGAGAAAACTCCAGTCTAAGCTCCCTATGCCTTGTGTGACTGCCATCTATAGTGGCTGTATAATTAAATGAAAGAGCACATATTTTCCACTTTCTATCTAAAGCCTTGCTATGATTTTAAATAATTGAATATGTACACAGGAATGAGTCTTATATTTTAACCTATTAATTCTGTGACTGTTATTCAGTATAATTCTTCTGCACACTGATTTAGCCATTTATTTCCATAGTTGAAAACTGCTATGAACTAAGATGTTTTCTCCATGAAATATTAAATTTAAGTGTTGTGCTCTTAAATTTTAACTTCCAATTATTTTTGGTCTCTCATTTTACTACCACTCCTGGAATTTTCTCCATTGTTCTCAGACTTTCTTCCCCAAATGGATTTTTATCTCTAAATTTATCATTCTTCTCTTGCTTTCACTTCCTACCCCATACACTGTGGTCCGCATTCTTTATCACATTGCACAATCCAGTTTTAAATTGTAACATATTTTGTTTCAGGAAAGTGTGGCAGAAGATCAAATGAAGTATTTGAAACACAAAAACTGCTACTTAAACAGAAAATCCACAAAAATTATAAAATTAAAAAGTAACTTCAGGAGTTAAAAAAAGAATGATGTATAACTTCCAATAAGAATAGCTTGCCTATGCATTTTGAAACAAATAATCATGGATAAATCATTCTGGTATTTAGATTCCATTAGGTACTTTTAAAGAGTGATATAACTATTTTATTTCAAAATATTATTATTTATATACATCAACACTTTTTTATCTTTTAAAATCTGATTAAAAGTTTTAGATGTGAATCTAAAATATAGGAGAAATGCATAGTTTTTCAAAATTATTTTAGGGTGTACCTTAAAATAAAGGTTTGAAAATTAGTAGTTTTAAAGGAATACATTTAATAATCTTTAAATTCCAAACCTAGTCTCTTCTAACTTAATGTAAATTTTCCTTTCCTACCTACCATTTCATAATTTCTCTTTCTCTACACTATAGGGGGGAAAACGATTTTACTCATCCAGAATCTTGTTATAGCACTTTGTTAGTCATGAAAAATACTTGGGGACATCTAAAAATGGGAAATTATCTCATCAGAGGTCTTACTGCCTCTTCTCATCTTAAACACATTGCTATTACATACAAAGCATGACTGTAGAATAAGTTGCTTTGGCACTTGTTTGGATGCTCTAAATACATTCATCCTTACAGAGCATGTGGGCAGCAGCAGTGATGGGAATTTTCTTTTAAGGAGCTCACATCTTTCATCCACTGGCTTTCAAAAGAGACAGAGACCTCATGGAGGAGATAGATGAGGGAAAGCAAAAGGAGTGTTTGCTTCATCAAATTAAATGGAAATAAATGATCTTTTCTTCCACCTACTCATAAGTATGCGATTCATTTTGCATACATTCATGTTCCCAAGTTCAGCCATTAGCTGGAAAGTACATTTTAATAGATGAAGAAGTATACATTAGTGTCATTGATATATTTGAAGATAACTTTAATGTTTTAGGTACTACAAAAGTTTTCGTGTTCCAATGGAGAAAAATCACATATTAAAATATTTTGCATTTTCTTGTCAGTTCAGTGTGCATTTCATAATCAGTTACTGTGTTGCATCGTGTGATGTCAACTGGGAAAAAGCTGAGAACTAGATTTCTAAGAAATCTCTTTTCAGTAGTTTTAAGGTTAGACACAGGTGCCTGGAAAGACTCTTGGAACCCACACTTGTCCTTGCTTTCCTCTGCACTGTCTCTCCATTGCTGGCACTGCTGACCAACAGCAGAGGGCCACGGCAAGGAGCTTGAACTTGGCAGCTCCCGGGCAGCTACCCCATGGAGGCAACTCTGGAAGCAGTGTGGGCAGGAAATCATCCCAGGTTCTTAGATCTTCTGGCAAGCCTGGCCTTTTTTACCAGCACGAGTTCGTACAGGGGACTGGTCAGTGACAACTTCTTTGAGCTTCTGACTCTCCCCTTCCTGGCCTCCACTTTCTAAGCTTCCCACACATAAAAGTTTTTATTCCTATAGTAATTTCCTCATTTTGATAACACTCCTAGAGCCTCTGTTTTACTTACTGACCCCTCATTGATAAATTTAACTAACAGCCTATTTTATCAACTATATAATGAAGACTTATTACAGCATAAATCATCACTTTATTATATTTAGTACAATGATTAATATTTTCTTATACATATAATTTCTTATCAAAGAAATTATCTATTAGATGTTGAATTGATTGCTTTTAGAAGTTCAAACATTTCTGCTTTAGTAAGATTAGGCATAATGCATTAGGATTAATAAAATTAATTATGACTTTTATTCATGACATTTAATTTTTCTTAAAAAGTCATATACAGAAAGCAATCTTCTCACTCAGACTTTACCAAAATAATATGCTTTTTGTCATATATCTCACTATGTATATCATTTATGATTTTAACTATGCATTACATTGTTTTATTACAGATAAGCAATAAGAAATAGCATACTGAATAAATATTGTAATGAAGTCTTAAAAAAAGAAACGAATTAACAATAATGTATCTATATAATTTTAATCTTGGTTGATTTTAGTAAAACATCCTTAAACAGGTGTTCCAATTTGTTTCACATTAGTTTTTATAGTATTTGTTTTTTATAATATTCCTCCAAACATATAGCATATTATGTATTTGAAATAAATGATGAAATTAAGCTTTTTCTGAAAAAAATCTGATTTGGATAATTTATTTTAAAATAGGGTTTTGTTAATTATGTTAGACATTATACATAAAGTAAAAGAGCTGAATATGCAGCTCATAGTTCCCAAAAATACATTTAAAGCCTATGATAATAATAAAGCATTTTATCAACATTTATTGTGTTGGCAAAGATATGCTGAAATTTAACAATATCTTAATTCTCTCATATTAGTTTGAAAGGCACTGAAATAAGTAAAATGCTCTGTGCGCAGTTGTGTTAGTTGATTCATAAAACTAATGCGGTTATATCTCATTCTAGCATTTAAAATAATTCATTTAAGGGAAATGAATTAACTGGATAAATGTTAGCTTCATCATATGAAAACTAATAAAATTTTAGTTCTTTTGAAAAATTCAATACAGTGTTTAGTATTTTAATAAATTTCATGGTAATTGATATAATACATCAATCTATAAGATTTTCATACTTAGTCTTATAATCACAGAAACAATTTTAAAATGGTTTCTATTGTATTCCTATTTTGTTTCAGGAAGGTGTGACAGATCATCAGTTGAAGTGTATGAAGCATAAAAATTGTTACATTAAACAGAAAATCTATTAAAAAAGTAAAATTAAAAGTAACTTTAAGGAGTTAAAAAAAAAAGGAAGATATATAATTTCCAATAAGGATACTGGATACTGTACCCTGCCGGGCGCTGTGGCTCATTCCTGTAATCCCAGTACTTTGGGAGGCCAAGGCGGGTGGATCACTTGAGATCAGGGGTTCCAGACCAGCCTGGCCAACATGGTAAAACCCCGTCTCTACTGAAAATAAAAATATTAGCCGGGTGTGGTGGCGCACCCCTGTAGTCCCAGCTACTCGGGACGCTGATGCAGGAGAGTTGCTTTCACTTGTAAGGCGGAGGCTGCCGTGAGCCGAGAACAGGCCCCTGCACTCCAGCCTGGTGACAGAGTGAGGCTCCCTC
>NW_016107562.1:2032915-2047078 GCF_001604975.1 Cebus imitator
AAAAAAAAAAAAAAAGGATTATCATGGATAATCCGCCCTGGTATTTAAACTTTATTAGGTACTTTTAAAAGAGTGATGCAACCATTTTATTTCAAAATACCATACTTACATACAGTGGAATTTTTTTTTTTTTGCTTTGTAGTTTTTTTAATGTGGTTAAAAGCTTTAAATATCAGTATAAAAATGTTTGAGTTGTGCACAATTTTTCAAAATCATTTTAGGGCATACCCAAACAGAATGGTTTGAACACAACAGATCTGTCCTTTATTTTTTCAGACTCCTCTCTCTTCACTCTCCTCTTAAGTCCCTCTTTATCTATACCAAACTATTTATGCTCCAAAATTGCAATGTGTTTATTTGCCTGCAATGTCCTAAGCTTCACAGCTTCCCTCTGCCTATTCCTTATCCTTTAACACACAGACGTGCCTTACCTATCCCACGCAGTTCTCATGTTTCATAACAGAGTGAAACTATGATCCAGATGTCTCCTGGAAGTACCCCTGTAATCCTTGGCTTATTGTGGCCATTTATATTGTTCTCACCTCTTTAATTGTTTGGCACTTCCAGTTAGTCATCAAAAGTTCCCAGCACACTTTCTGGAAGAAAATAGAATGTACTCAATAAAAGTAACTTGAGAAAACAATTCATTAACCAAATATGAATCAATGAGTAAACGAATAAACAGATTTTACAGAAAATTTTAATAGACAAATAATGGACTAAGAGTTAAAAACCATAGAATCCAGCCCTAACGCTTGAATAAGTCACCCGGTCTATACATTTAAATCGTGTCTAAAATACTACTTGCATTGAAGTCTAGAAAATATTATTCTTAAAAATTTTATCTGACTTTCAACCTCTTTTTAATGAAATTATTAATATTAACACTGGAAGCTAATTTCTAAATAAATAAAGAATATTGTTAGTTCTAGGTAAGGTGATTTTTGAATGACTTGCTATATGTAATGGATGTATTGCTATATACAGTACTATGTATTATGAAATATATGGTTCAATTTTATAAACTGAAGTAGCTTAATAATTCAGAAAATATTAACACTGGCTTTCTATGATAGGAACAGTGTCTATATAACGTTATTTATGATTTGTAATAATAAAAAGTATGAAATGTAATGGAACTGCTTTCACTGGTCTTGCTGTGATAAGATATGTCCTATCACTAGCAAAAGTATTAATTTATATTTTATAAGTAACAAAACATAAAAATTAGCAAGAGAAATAAGCTATGTAAAGAAATTATATGGAGAGTTTAAAAAATTCAGTTAAAATCAACACTTAGGCAGTGATATTTGAAAAACTGGCAAAGGAAGAAACTTGTAGATTAATAATAAAATTTTTTGGCTATGATGAAATAATAAAATCTTATAACTAATTAGAAATAGCAATTCCATCCTAGCAAAATTATTTCTTAAGATCTCCATGTTTAAAAAAGTATAAATACTTAGGTCTCAGTACTCCTGAGGTTGCAAATTTGTGATATTAGGTAAATCTAGTTTTAGAGTCACATGGCTATCACTAGTTCCCTACAATTACTTAAAACTGAATCTACAAGATTATGTTTGCTCTCTATATTATGTTTCAAAGAGATTTTTCCTCTCAAGTCCCTAAATAAAGCAGTGTGTGCTGGAAAGTATACGCTTTTCTTTCTCAGTCCCCAAGTTCAGGGGCTTGTGCTAGAAGGCGTAGGCTTCCCTTTGTAGTACCAGAAGCAGCACTGGAAGCTTCACAGGGCTCTCCCCTCCACTTCTCCCCTCACCCCCATCGTAGACCACGTCATTTCTTCCAAGTCAAATGATTTCTAGGCCTTCATAAGTTATAGGCTTGGCACTAGTGAAAATTAAGTTCCTTTATTTGTTTTGAAATACCTACTTAGGCAAGTTCCCCTGTTAATTGCTCCACAAAGTTTCCATGGAGAACGTAGTGTGTAGCTGACATTCATAGTTAAGCAAGTATCATAAGCTTGCGTGAGCATTATAGAATACACGAATGCTGAATACTGATCAGGGACCACATTTTCAGTGTCAGCACTGTCTAATATCTTTTGAGTAGATCATCTTTATATTTCTTTTTATATATTTCATCTTTAATTTGTCTTTTAATATAAAACACAGATTGAGGGATATGTATTCCACCCTAGGATATACTTGCTAGCAGTGCAGTGTTCTTTGGTGAAAAGACATTGAGGAAAATGTTAAGAAACAGCGTCCTAAGGTACATGAAGATAGTGTGTGTAAGGATAATGTCATTATACTCTTTTCAGTGTTTTCTGTTTTTGTTTTTTATTTTATGTTTTTGAGACAGAGTCTCTCTCTGTGGCCAGGCTTGAGTACAGTGGCACAATCTCGGCTCACAGCAATTTCCGCCTCCCGGGTTCAGGTGATTCTCTTGCCTCAGCCTCCCAAGTAGCTGAGACTACAGGTACACGGCACCACAACCAGTTAATTTTTGTATTTTTAGTAGAGATGGAGTTTTACCATGTTGGCCAGGATGGTCTCGATCTCTTGACCTCTTTATCTACCCGCTTTGGCCTCCCAAAGTGCTGGGATTATCATCGTGAGCCACCATGCCCTGCCTGAGTGTTTTTTGTTGTAGCATTTATTTAATAAGTTGTTTTAAAGTGTCAGAATTTGGAAATAATTGCGTCTTCCCTTGGAAATGTGGTTTGAGATTCATTGCAAAGCCACTGTGAATTGTGTATCAAATCAAGATTTTCTTCTTAGCTGACAGATGAAAATCAGAGATTTTCAAACCAAATCGTAGATTCCCCTGATAAACAGTATAAAAGTACTTCATAATATGCATATATATATATATATGTTTTGTATTTGACTATGTTTAATTTCACTTTTTTTCTTTCTCACCTATTTCTAATTTATGGTATTTTTCTATACATTATTTCATGTTTTTAAGCTGTCTTAATTTATTTTGTGAGAAAGGTGTGATTTACACTAATAGCTTAAAAACGTTATGAAATTGTTTTGATTTATATTTCTCATTTGCTAATATTCCCAGTGTGGGAATTTGAACCAAGCTCAACTTATTTCTGTCATAAATCAGGAATGCATTTTTATACCTTAGTGCATATAAAGAACAAATAAGATCAGAAACACATGCACTCCAACTACCTATCACAAAACCATGAGGATTTTACTAAGACCTTGCTATTCAAGTTGGAATAAAACAAATATTTTTGGAGAAGAATGACATCAGAAAGTTAACATAAGTTCGCATAAAGTTTAATGTAAACGTTGCCAGGGATTAATTCTCGAACTTATTCATACACAGTGGTTTCTTATTACAGCCAGAAACAATTGAGTTCTGAGGACAAATTTACCTGAAAGCATATAAAAAGATAAATGAATAAACCAAAATGTGAATAAGATAAATGTATGAATTCCATACTAATTAAAAATGTACAAATTTATAAGCTTATAAAAAAGAATTTTAAACACCTTATACCAAATTAAAAATGTAAAAATTTATAAGCTTATAAAAAAGAATTTTAATAATCACCTTATACCAAAAACTATGTAAATGACATGTTCTCGTATTGCCACTGTCAATCTATAGACACGAATTTGGCCTTCATGCTGAGTATACTAATTGTGATTCACCTAGGCCACAACACAACCACCTGAATGTTTCTGGCATGTTGTTCTTTGAATAGCCTCATTACTACTGTTCACTTGAGCTGTAGTGATTGACACTGCTTAGTTATAAGTACCAGAATGCCACCTGGGGCATTTGACAAAAAGGAAGACAGGGAAAGATATGTTTCTAGGAATTAAAAAGAAAGTGGAACCAGGAAATACAATGCTACCTAAACCAGCTAGACTAAGATTGGAATTTCGTTTCCAAATTTCGTTAAAGAAGGGGCTCATTGTCAGGACTTGATTCAGCACAACCGTAGACACAGAAGAGCCATGTTGTCCAAATGACAATTGTATGCAGGAGGCAAAAAGGTAGTCATTCTTAACTAGAATGCTTAATTTTGGTATTAACATGAGAGTTTAAAATAGGTTGTGTTTAATTTTTTTTTCAGAGTATAACTTGGAAATTATAATCTTATTTGGGAAAACTAACCTTGTAAAACACAGAAAATTGTCATTGAAGATAAATACATATAAGTAAATTAAGATGTGGCTAACATTGTAAAAACAAAGATTAACCTATAGTGTCTATGAGTTACACGTGCACACACTATGCATTCTTTTAAGCCTGGAACATTTGCTCAGAACAAGCTGTTTCAGATTCATCCCGGTTGTCATATGGATCATCAGTTTGTTGTTTCTATTGCTGAGTAGTAGCACAACAGAATTTGTTTGTCCATTCTCCTATTGATGGGGAATTTGTTTTCTTCTCATTTATTTTTATTTAGAGGTAGGATTTCCCTCTGTCACCCAGGCAGGAGAGCAGTGGCACAATCATAGGATCACTGCTCATTGCAGTCTGGATTTCCTGGGTTCAAGCATTGCTCCTGCCTCAGCCTCCCTAGTAGCTGGAACTACAGGTGTTCACCAACACACTTGGCTTCTAGTTTTAATTTATTATAAAGCTGCTGTGAATATTTTTGTAAGGTCTTTGTGTGGGTATTATTTTTATGTTTCTTATGTACATACATAGAGATCATAAGAATCTGTTTGTTAAGTATGTAAGAAATCAATACACATTCACAAAATAGTTATACTATTTTGCATTCCCACCAGCAACGTATGAGTATTCCAGTTGATACACATTCTCATAAAAAACTCAAGGATTATCTTTTAAAAAAAATTAAATAATGTGATGAGTATCTAGTGATGTCACATCATGATTTTAATTTACATTTATTTTATGAATAACATTCTTGAAGTTATTTTAACATGCTTATTGGTCATTCATATTTTGTTTTTGTTTTTGTAATATTTGAAATACCCATTCAAATCTTTTCCCTGTTGATTTGTGAAAAGTATATATTGGTTCTAAAATGTATATGAAAACACAAAGGATGTAGACAAAACAATTCTTAAAAGAACATTTGGAAAACTTCTACCACTTGATTTCTATTCATTATAAAAGAATAGCAATAAAGACAATGGTATTGGTGTAAAGATATATGCATCAATAAAATAATACAGAACATGCTCTATTCTGCTTTCTACTCTGTATTTTTTTCTTGCTTTATTGCAATGGCTAGAACCTCTATGGCATTTATCGGTTCTTTTAAATTCAAACCTAAAGTCCTGAATTTCAGTCTAGTTGGTTTGTTTTAGACTAAAGAAAATGGTCTGGTGTGGATTTTCTAATTCTCTTCCTTCACTGAAGCAAAATTAATCTTGAGTGTTCTTAACATGTGCCCCAAAACCTAAAATGCAATTAAAAAACAAATTTGGAAATTCTACATAACAACTACTTTGACACGTGAAGAGGAGAGAGCACGTTTCTTTTATCCTCTTCTTCCTTCCTTCTCATTTAAATGGCCAGATAAAATATCCTAAGACCTATGTGGCTATTCTGTCAGATAAGATGGCAGGCTGATGAGGCTAATTATTTTAACTGGTAAAACTACTTAGTAGTAGTACACTGAAATATAAGATGATATGAGGCTAGAACTTCATTTTTTGCCCATTCACCATTATATCTCTGATGTGTCACCATTACATATCTATTGTGTCAGAACAATGCTGGACACAAAATAGAAATTCAATGGACATTTGCTGGCTAAAGTGAGTAATTATTAGAGATAACTCTGAGTCTTGGCATCATACATAAAGATGGAATGTCTGACAAAAATATACAGTTATTCAATGTAACTTTTTAAACAAATACAAGGCACTGTTGTAGCCAAGTTAATTCTTGAAACGCTTTCACAACCACATAGGTGGAAATTAATAGTTTATATATTCTTTCTGTGGAATATATTTTAACGCTGAGTGAATTGTTTAAAACATGAAATGGTATGAGTATAGAAAATTGATAGAACCTCTAGACCGATTATGAAAGTTTTTCAGTGAGGCATTGCTTAGTCGATAAGATGAACTGAAAAGGCTGGGTATAAAACGTCAAACTGTTGAAGCGAAAATGGCCCCAGTGATGCAGGTTCCAGGAGGCCTTTAAAGAGGAAGCCACAGAGATATGAGAAATTGAAAAAGATAAAGATGAAAGTGCTTCCCTGAAGGTGGAAAACAAATAGTTGCATAAAACAAAGAGCAGAAAGCCAGGATAAGTATTTCTGAACTGTGTGTTGAATCTGCTGTATTATTTGTTGACATGGGCGTATGTAATGATTCTTTAATATACTCACATATAGTGTTTTATAATGATGCAAGTTATTTTTATATAAACTTGTTTTAATAATGCAGTGTGTGCAAAAAATGACATTTTTGTCAGTTGTGCAGACTATTTACTCATATTAAAAGATTTTGACAAAATGAACTGCCATTAAAATTTTATATATACGTGCAGTGTATTTGGTGAGTCTCTTCTAAGTGTTGACAATTCTTAAAACCTGGTCATGGGTAAACAGGAATTTTTTTACTTCTAACTTTTGTATAGCTATAGAAGTTCTCAAAATATTTAAACATGGCTCCTTGTAAGTCCTTCAATTGCTCATTCTACAACTATTTGGGGAAAACCTACTAAATGATGGTAATTACTCTATGAAGTTTGGATACAGCATTGAACAATACAAAGTCCTTTCTTTCATGAACTTAAATACTCATGAAAATACATAATTACACATCAATATGAAATATGAAACACATATAGTTTTTAAAAGAGGCATGAAGCAGATGGGTCATAGAGTGGTACTGGATGCTCTTTTAAATAAAAGAGATTCTCTCTAATGAAACGGCATCTTGCATTAGCATAAAAGAAGAAAGCCATGCGAGCAAAAATGCAAGAGTATTCCAGGTAGAAGGTGTAGCAGAAGCAAAGGCTACCAAGAGAAAAATGCTTCATTTGTTTAATAAATGCAAGACCAATGTTGTTCAAGAAGAGGTAGAAAATGACAATAAATAAAGACAGCCAGAGATGAGTTGTGCAGTCTGTTTTGAATTCTGGCAATGACTTAATCTAACTCTATCAACATACTGGATATATTTAACCAAATGAGTATATTATTTCAATAGCTATCTAAAAAATTAACAGACTGTGTTATTTAGAGCACTTTAGAAAGGAAGTAGAAAGTACAGTTCCCGTATGACCTTCACCCTACTCCATCCCCACAGATTTTCCTCTTAGTATGTTTCATTACTGTGGTACCTTTTGTAATATTGGGGTTCAGGGTGGCCTCAGCTCCCCTGAGAGGACATTTCTCCAGGTTCTCGGTCTCCTGCCCTCTCAAGAATGAGAGAGGGGACCACAGCGCAGTGCACAGTAAATGCCGGACTCAAACGTGTTTGTAGAAAGTGATTTATTTAGAGAGAGAGAAACAGGAGAAGGAGAGAGAGAGAAACACCTAACTCACACTGAGTGGGAGAATCCAGAAAGATGGAATCCAGGAGAGGAAAGCAGCTTCCACACTGAGTGGAAGGGAACAGAGAGATGGAGTTTAGGAGGAAGACAGGCTTCCACGAGAGAGTGTGGAAGGGGAACCCCAGAGTGGAAATCCAGGAGAGAGAGAGAGAGACGGCTTCCACGAAGGGAGTGTACGTGGAAGGGACCCAAACATGGAGTCCGAAGGGGTGTGGAAGAAGGGGACTTCTAACCTGGGAGGAACCCCCACCTTCTCTAAGACCTGGGGCCAATGAAAGGAGTTCCTTAGAACTTCCCCTGGGGTGACTGATTCTTAGTTTCTTCCCCAGACCATGAAATTCAAACATAAACTGTTAAATCTTCTGGATGGAGAGAGATGGGAGGGGGGCTTGTGCTGGGAAGTTCTTGCCCTTAAAACTACGCCCACCTGTGGACCCCAAAAGAGAACACCTTCCCTCATTCCCCGTCTCTGAACAGGAAAACCCAACTTGGAACACAGGTGTGGATCCTCCCTAACTACTTCCCGCCGAATGGGGTGTAGAAGGGGCCCTGCAGTTGAGGTTTCCTCCAGAGGGGAGCCTTTCAGGGGTGCAGGTTGATCCTGAGGTCCACGATAGAGCTCATGAGCCAAGGACACCTGGGCTTGCAGCTGCAGGATTTTGTGACCTTATGGTTCTATAAGAAACGGATGTGACAAGGTGGTTACAGATGAAAAGCCCAGAGGCCAAGAAATACAGAATGGTTATAAATGGGCCTGGGAGAGCAGAGCCTTGACAGTCAGTTGTTAAGCTCCACAATACTGTTCCTTGAAGGTCTTTAGTCCTGTGTTTGATTCCTGAGTTCTATGTTGAAAACAACACTCAACTGGCTGACAAGATAGCAGCATTATTCCTAGAAGGAGACGGGTTCCCTTCCCGCTATGAAAAGGGTAATCAGAGTCTGAGAGACAGCAAAGTTGAGGGTTATAGTCCCATTAATCCAGGATATAAATTAGACTTACGGGTGGTTGCTTCCCTGAGGGTCTGGTTGGAAAGCAGGTGTAGCTCTTCTACTGGCTCGCAGGTGGATGAAGGCTGTCCTGGAACTTCAGGCTGTGGAGGGGAGGGCCTATGACTTTCCTCAGGGGGTGTCCAAGGCTTCAGCCGAGTGTGATGAATCCACGAGTCTGTTTCCACTACCTTAACTGCCGTTGGAGTGGACAGAATGACCTCAAATGGTCCTTCCCAGGATGGGCCTAGAGAGGGAGAGTCCGAGGGGAGAGAGTTAACAGGCACCAGGTCTCCAGGGCAGGAGAGGAGCACCGAGCAGGCCGTGCGGTGTCCAGGAGAGTAACTTCCTGAACCTCTATGGCCAGCTTTACCCGGGCTCTGTGTGGGTGACGGCTCGTGCTGGCACTTGCTCCAGGAACCCTCAGTCCTGCCATTGGGTCAGTCCCATTGGGTCCTCAGGCCCTGGGGACCTTCATCCTCTGGGACAGTGTGCTTTCCAGTGACTCCATGGCACAGCGGGCATGGAGGAGATGGTGGGCCATTCCTCTGGGGACAATTTCTTATTAAGTGTCCCTTCCGACTGCACTGGTAACAGGGTCTGCAGGCTGGCGGCTAACCCAAGCCTTTCCCTCATTTGAGCCCCTGGGTCTGCTGGCCTGAAAGCCGTGACTCAGGCTGAGCTCCCCTGTTCCTTTCAGCCTGTCCCTCCCGGCCTCCATTATAAATCACAGAGGGTGCCCGGTTCGGTGATGATTCTGGGCTCTGCTCTGGCCCCAAGTCCAGTTTCTGGAGCTTCTTCCTGATACCTGCTGCTGACTAATAAACTTGTCCTTTAGTATTAACTGGCCCTCTATGGAGTCTGGAGACAGGGGAGTAGACTTTCCTAAGGCCTCCTGCATTGCTCAAGGGAAGCTGTGGGGTTTTCTTCCCCACCCTTTGGGGGCCAGATTTTCCACTCGGCAGAGGGTAATTTGGCCACGCTGTTTGGCAGGGAAAAGTGAGCCACTTCTTCCTTAAAGACGGTGTGCTAAATTGGCCCCAATTTTCCAGGATACACTTTAATGGGACTTGAGCTTGGGAATAGAAGCACCCATCAGAAATCGAACACAAGGGAGGCCCGCACCCCCAGTTAAAGAAATTACAGCCCCTTCCACCTGAGACATCCCCCAGGTAAAATGGGTACTGAAATGAAACGTCTTTCAGTCAGTACCCTGAAATTTTGTGTGCCCAAGATGTGTGATCCATCTTATCAGAGGTCCTCCCATGTACTGGATTCCAGTCATGACCTACCAGGTCATGGGACCCTCACTGCCTGCATGAGCTCCAGTGACTACCACAGAGGCTTGGAACGAGAGGGGCTGTTGGGTGGGTGGGTAGTCACGTACCAACGAGCCCCAACGAGGCCACTGAGGCTCAGGAGATGGGTGCCAATACCTCCCAGCAAAAGTCCAATTTACACAGGCCAGATCATAAAACTGCCCCAGAAGGGTAAACTAGGGAGGGGTCGTTAGAGCACATAGTTCAAAGAAGGAAGGCCACGTGGCTGAGGACAGAACAATACCCTCAGGACCCGGGCCTCCTCTCCCCTAACCCACCTTCCCTTGTAGGAAAATGCTCTTAAGGTTGTGAGACCTGCCATGGACTGTTTGGTCCTGGAACCGGTTTAACTATGATTTTCTAGATGGAAAAGTTCTGCCGTAGAGAGAGCGAATCCTAAGCAAGACAAATTACACACGAAACACGAAGTCCCATAGCCTTCAGCTTCGGAATTTCCCCGAAAGACTTCCCCAAATGAAGACTGACACCACCAGGGATTGGAACTAGCAACTTTGCAGGCCCCACACCTTAACCCAGTGTGCAAACAGGCCGCTTGCACGAAGCGAGGGCAGAAAGCGTCCTAAGCCACATTTTGAATGCGAATGCTGCACCCTCAGGTGCCCTGCCTGAAAGCCGGGCGGGGCTGATGCTCAGCGGCCGCACCTGCAGAGGAAAAAAGCTGCCTGCCTGTCGGTTTAAAAGCCGGTCCACAGCTGCAGCGAGTTCCCTCGGCCCACGGCTTTCAGTCGCCACGTTGACCCCCGAGAACCACGTGCGCAGTTGGGCCACGTCCCGTCCTGGGAGCGTTTTTACCTGCTGCCTGGGACGGGGGAGGCCGGAGAGGTCCCCAGAGCCACGTGCCAGGCTCGGGCTGGACCTCGGCCTCCCCGCTGTTTCCCTGTCGCCCACCGTGCTGGGGCTGCGCTTGCTGCTCGCCCCTGGGCGCATGGGGGAGCTGGGCCGTGTCTCCAAGGCGCGAAAGGCCGGGGGCAGTGCTCACCCGCTCAGCACACAGGCGGGGGTTTTGGTCCCAGAAATAATATCCGAAGGATAGAGAAGGAGGCAGAGAGGAGAGAGAGCTTGAAGGTAAAAAAAACTTCGCTTTTAATTCTGGTTGGGCTGCACTGCTTAAGACGGGCTGGGTGGGGCCTCCAGGGCTGGGTGCTGCCTCCGGGGCTGGGTGCTGCCTCCAGGGCTGTGTGCTGCCTCCAGGGCTGGGTGCTGCTTCCGAGGCTGGGTGCAGGTTCCCTGCAGCCCTGCCTGGCTGCCGTCGCTTCAGGCGTTCTCAAAGAGACAGGACGGAATGGGGCTGGTTTTACTCATGATTTTGATGTGGTCTTCACAGGCTGTACCCCTCTCCTGGTGTACCCCTCTTTCTGGTGTATCCCTCCCCTGGCTGGCTCACCAAAATGTAATATTGGGGTTCAGGGTGCCCTCACCTCCCCTGAGAGGACATTTCTCCAGGTTCCTGGCCTCCTATCTTCTTAAGAATGAGAGAGGGGACCATGGGGCAGTGCGCAGTAAATGCCGGACTCAAAAGTGTTTGTAGAAAGTGGTTTATTTAGAGAGAGAAACAGAAAAAGGAGAGAGAGAGAGAAACAGCCACCTCTCACACTGAGTGGGAGAATCCAGAAAGACGGAATCCAGGAGAGGAAAGCAGCTTCCACCTGAGTGGAAGGGAACAGAGAGATGGAGTTTAGGAGGAAGACAGGCTTCCACGAGAGAGTGTGGAAGGGGAACCCCAGGGGGAAATCCAGGAGAGAGAGAGAGAGACGGCTTCCACGAAGGGAGTGTACGTGGAAGGGACCCAAACATGGAGTCCAAAGGGGTGTGGAAGAAGGGGACTTCTAACCTGGGAGGAACCCCCACCTTCTCCAAGACCCCAGGCCAATGAAAGGAGATCCTTAGAACTTGCTCTGGGGTGACTGACTCTTAGTTTCTTCCCCAAAACATGAAATTTAAACATAAACCATTAAATCTCCCTGTTGGAGAGAGATGGGAGGGGGGCATGTGCTGGGAAGTTCTTGCCCTTAAAACTACGCCCACCTGTGGACCCGGAGAGAGAACACCTTCCTTCACTTTGATGCGTCAATGTTGACGTATTAAGTCCCTAGTTTATAATAGGGTTTACTCTTTGTATTGTATATCTTCTGGGTTTTGATAAGCGTATTTACCAATATAGTATCATTCAGACACCATAAGTTCACTGCCCTAAAAACCTCCTGTGCCTTACTTATTCATTGCTCTCAACTACAGATTCATAGTTATGCCTTATTCGGAATGATATGTAATTGGAGTTACATAGCAAGTAGCTTTTTCAGGTTGATTTATTTATCAATCTGTACTTAAGATTCCTCTTTTTGTTGTGGAATAGTTTATTTCTTTATCCCTGAGTAATATTTCATAGTTTGAGTGTACACTGTTTATTCCATGCACCTACTGAAAGACCTTATGGCTGCCTCCCATCGGCAACTATGAATAAAGCTGCTATGTTCATAAATGTATTTTATGTATGCATAAGTTTATAACTCATTTTGATAAATATCAATGATTGCAATTGCTAGATCATGTAATAAGTATTATGTTTTGTTTTTAAAGAAATTCTCCAACTACCTTCCAAAGTGGCTATATTATTTTGCCTTTCCATCAGCAGTGAATAAGAGTCCTGTTGCTCCATTTTCTCACTAGCCTTTGTTGTCAGAGGACTTTAAGCTTTGTAGTGTCTCATCTTGTTTTCATTTGTAATTCTGTAATGACATATGATGTTGAACATCTCTTGCTACGTTTATCAGTATATCTTCTTTGGTGAGGTGTCTGTTCAGATATTTTGTCTGTTTCTTAAATGAGTCATTTGTTTTCTTAGTGTTAACGTGTTAAAGTTCTTTGATACATTGCTTGTATGCATAATATACAATGTATATACAATGTATCAAATATGTGTTTTGCAAAACTCCCGGACTCCTAGTATGTGGCTAGTCTTTGTATTCTCCAAAGAGTGTTTTTCACAGCAAAAGTCTATAATTATAAAATCTATCACCTTTCTTTCATGGATTGTGCTTTTGATAATATGTCTAAAATGTCATTGTCAAGACCAACATCATATACACCTTCTCTTTTGTTATCTTCTAAGAGTTTTATGGTTTTGCATTTTACATTTAGGCCTATGATGCATCCTGAGTTACCTATCGTAAAGTATGTAAGGGCTGTGTCTAAACTCATTTTTTTTCCTCTAAATAGCTTTTTATTAGCACTGTAAGTGAAGTGTGGAGAAAGTTTATAGAGTGAGAAGAAGAGAGACGGGGAAACCATTTTGGAGATTTTTGAAATCATTATTTAGCAGGAAGGATAAGGCCTGAGTAGAGGGCAAAAGTGAAATTTGTAAAAGCTTGTTGTATTTCAGATATTTTAGGCTGGGCATGGTGGCTCAAGCCTGTAATCCCAGCACTTTGGGAGACTGAAGCAGGCGGGTCACAAGGTCAAGACATCGAGACCATCTGACCAACATGGTGAAACCCCATCTCTACTAAAAATACAAAAATTAGCTGACATGGTGGCACACACCTGTAATCCCAGCTGTACCCAGGAGGCTGAGGCAAGAGAATAGCTTGAACCCAGGAGGAGGAAGTTGCAGTGAGCCAAGATCGTGCTACTGCATTCCAGAGTGAAACTCCGTTTCAAAATATATATATATTTTTTAAAGTTGGAGTCCATAAGCTTTTAGGAGCTTTCAAGAGAGAAAGCTGTGAAACGTGGTTAGTAAAATAGCCAGTAAAAAAAGATTCTAGCCTGCACAACTGTTTGAATCATGGGGCATTTGTCAAAATAGAGAATATTTGACAAATCATGATTTTTGTTACTTGGAAGGAGATGTCATAGAAATCAATATCAGTTTTAATATATCTGGGTTTTTATTTAAACACACAATTGGAAATATCAAATACAAGATTGTTTCTATGAATCTGGAGTTCAGGAAAGAGGTGAGGGGAAAAATAAAAATCTGGGAAATATCTGTATACAGTTGATGGGTAAGGCCTTGAGACTAAATGAAAGTACCAAGAGAGTCATTACAGATATAAAGAAAATTATCCCAGAAATCTAGAGTATATCAGCATTTAGAGCTGACCTGGAGTTGGTGAATCCAGCAAAAGATGCTGAAAGGCAGCTGCTAGTGTACTAAGGAAAAAGAGAAGGAAGAGTGAGAAGAATGTTTTCAAGAGAAAGAGATTGCGTGAGTTTGTTGAGCACTAATTGAGTGCTAATACCTGCAACTATATTTGCTTATTTGTCTACTTTTTTCTGACAAGGTTTGCTTTTCTTTCATACAGTTTGAAGATATGCTATTAAATATATACAAACTGATTTTTTTTTTTTTTTTTTTTTT